>NW_017672476.1:39995-126327 GCF_001879085.1 Nicotiana attenuata
AGGCGGTTGGAGGCTCGTAGGTAGAGGTGACCCGCCGGTTTATGCTTTGAGTGGTCGCCAGAGGTGCAGAGCCTTCTCCGGATGTGGTTACAGGTATTCTTGCCCGTTCAGGCTATTGATTGTTATGCTCTTATTGATCCGGGGTCTCTTTGTTTTATGTCACCCCATTCATTGCTTCAAGTCTTGGGAAGAACCCAAAACAACTTCATGAGCCGTTCTCCGTATCGACTCCGATTGGTGATTCTATCACAGCCTCGCGAGTTTATAGGAATTGTTGATGTCACGGTATGTGGTCGTGTTCCACGGCCGATCTTACCGAGCCTGGGAATGTGTGGATTTTGATGTGATTATGGGTATGGACTGGCTTTATTCGTGCTTTGCTAAACTTGACCGCCGAACGAAGAGTCATGACACTCGAGTTCCCTAATGAGCCGGTTATTGAGTGGAAGGAGAATGTGTGGTGCCGAAGGGTAGTTTATTTCCTACCTTAAGGCTTCGAAGATGATAAAGAAGGGGTGTATTATCATTTGGTCCGCCGGTGGCGGACCACCACCTCAGAAGGTGTCTACCCCCCGAAGTCTGTGCCAGTCGTGAATGAGTTTCTTGAAGTGTTTCCGGAGAGCTTCTAGGGATTCCGCCAGATAGGGAGATTGATTTTGGGATTGATGTATTGCCAGATACGCAGCCAATATCTATTCCACCGTACAGAATGCTCCAGCGGAGTTAAGGGAATTAAAGGAGAAGCTGAAGGATTTGTTAGAAAAGGGGTTTATACGGCCGAGTGTGTCGCCGTGGGGTGCTCCGGTTCTCTTTTGTCAAGAAGAAGGATGGATCGCTCCGGATGTGTATTTGATTATCGACAGCTCAACAAAGTCACCATCAAGAATAAATATCCCTTGCCTCGAATTGATGACTTGTTTGACCAATTTGCAAGGTGCAAGGTTCTTCTCCAAAATTGATCTACGTCCGGGTATCACCAATTGGAGATTAGGGAGCAGGATATTCCCAAGACCGCTTTCAGACTTCGCTAATGGTCACTTTGAATTCTTGGTTATGTCTTTTGGGCAAAACCAACGCCCCCGGCAGCTTTTATGGATCTTATGAATCGGGTCTTCAAGCCATTTCTAGACTCCTTCGTAATTGTTTTTATTGAGGACATCCATTTATTTGCGGAGCCGGGGAGGATCATGCCGGTCACCTTCAGGGCAGTTTTGCAGACTCTTCATCAGCACTAGTTGTATGTCTAAATTTCGAAATGTGAATTTTGGTTGGAGTCCATTACATTTTTGGGTCATGTTTTTTCTAGTAAAGGGATTTCAGGTAGACCCCCAGAAGATTGCTGCAGCAGTGAAAGATTGGCTAGACCCACGACCCCGATGGAGATTCGTAGCTTCTTGGGTTTAGCAGGGTATTTATCGGAGGTTTTGGAGGGATTCTCTACCCTCGCCTCCCCATTGACTAAGTTGATACAGAAAGCAGTAAGTTCCAATGGTCCGACGCTTTGTGAGAAAAGTTTTCAGGAATTGAAGTCAAGGTTGACCTCGCGCCAATATTGACCTTGCAGCAAAAGGGCACGGAAGGATTGTGATTTATTGCGATGCCTCCAGGGTTGGTTTGGGTGTGTATTGATGCAACATGGGAAGGTTTATAGCGTTTATGCTTCAAGGAAGCTCAAGAGTCACGAGAAGAATTATCCGACGCATTGATCTGGAGCTTGCAGCAGTTGTGTTTGCTTTGAAAATATGGCGGCGATTATCTTTATAGGGTCCATGTGGATGTGTTCTCAGACCACAAGAGTCTCCAATATTTTTGTTCAAGCAGAAAGAGCTGAATTTAAGGCAGCGACGGTGGTTAGAACTGCTCAAGGATTATGATATGAACATTTTGGTAACCATCCAGGAAAGGCACCCAGGTCCGCTTGAGTGGGCTACCCGGTCGAGCGCTGGTCATGTCCCTCGGTTTGGGGCTGTGACAAACTTAGTCATTTTGATCAACATGGGTGCAAGTGGACTGGGTTTATATGTTTAAACTGACTACGACCAAAAACCGAGGGACATGAACGGCGCTCCGACCGGGTAGCCCCAGTCAAGTGGACCTGGGTGCCTTTCCTACCCCACGTGTTACCCCGGTGTTCTCATTACTTCATTAATCAAGGAAAAAACCATGTACAATTTAAAACACCTTTTTACAAAAACATACATAACATTACATGGTTATTTAGCGTGGTTTACAACTTACATGCCCAACGTATAAAATACATATACATAAGTTCACAACACACATTTCTTGTAACGGAGCCTCTAAGGATAACAAAGGATTGATACAATACCTTGCCCGGTAACAAGCTCCGGCACTATACCATTACACCCAAATACCAAAAACAAGACTATCCGGAATAAAAGCTGCATAAGCCCACGCCAGGGCCCCGAGAGGAAAGGGGCTACCAATTTCAGCTGACGGGAGGAAGGGAGCGTACGATCGATGGACTGAGTACCTTTGCGTATGGATCCAACCTACAATCCTAACACGAATGTGTAGCGCCCCCGGCAAAAGGGGCGTCATACATTTGAATTGTACGTGGTTATGTATGAATAAACTTTGCCCCAAGTAAACTCAAAGAACATACACAAAGTAACGATCAGTAATAGAATCAACAATCAAATACACATGAAAGAACTATTCAAGCCAAACAAGCTTTACAATCTCTCCTTATTTCCCTTTCAACAGTACCACATCAATGTGATTTTCACAATTTTTTCATATTTTCATTTCAATAGTGATTTCGATCACTTTCCACCCTTATTTACCTCGGACAACCCTTATTACTACAACCCACACCCTTATTTATCGTGTTGCGGCGCGCCCAACTCGATGCCCACGAACAATCACAATTCACAAACAACACAACAATGACAACACGTCACAAAGAACAACAACACAACAATTCTTCAAGAATTACCAACAACAATTCCAAGGAATAACAAAACAATTAACAAAAATTTCCATAACCAACAATACCATTTCATCATATTCAACAACTCATATGCATTTTATGTCACAAAAAAAATTGCCCACGACAAAGCCATAGTATGTTATTACCAACAGTTCTTTCCAATTGCATCATGTTACTGGATTTTCTTTCCATCATTTGTTTCTCAGCTCTTACCACATAACACTTTTCACAATCACCATTTTGGTTTATTGCTAATAACTTACACCATCATATCGGGAAGACTTAACCATGAACACTCAAATCATACAATCACAAGAATTTCACACTAATCCACGTAGATATCAATACCAAATATACGTAACACCAAACAAGGTGAATTTTACAAAGGTCAAAGTTTAGCCATACATACCTGGGAAGCCGAATTCCCTTTTTAACTCCTATTTTCAATTCAGCAAAATAGGTTAGCAACGTCAATCTAGTGCACAAGTTAACACATATGACTTAGAATTGAAGTTCACAATTGCTACTCAAACTTATTTAGGTTATCAACCCCTCTTGTAAAATCCTTTACTCCTACCCAATTCCTCTTACTAGATTTAGGTTTTAAAAGGCATGCATGTATGTTTCCAACCATTTTTTCAAGAATCAATGCATGAGACTCCCCCCTTAGTTTAAACCTGAAAATCAATGAAAAAGGGTTAGGGATTTTACCTGCAAAATGTGGATTGAAGATAATCACTTTAAAATTTCCCGGCCCGGATAGTTTGAAGAATCAAATTGATGAAGATGACTTTCTCTCTCAAGAACCCTTCTCTTCCTCTTCTTTTATTTTGTTCAGAAAACTAGTAAATTGAGGGTTGGGGTGTTTTATTAAAAAGGGGTCGGGTTTAAAATTTAGAAAAAATTGGTACCCGAGTCAGATATGCCGGTCGCACATTACGACCGTAGAGATGAAATGTGGTCCGCAGAATGGACCGCAAAAGTGCTCCAAAAATCCAATCCTAAGTGTTTGGGTCCTGCGGCGGAAATGCGGTCCGCATATCCAATTTGCGGTCGCCATAATACACCGTATTTTTTACCTCAAATTTGACTGACACATTGACTCACATTGCGATAGAAATACGGTCCGCATATCAGTTATGCGATCGCATATTGGACCGCATTTTGACCTTAATTTTAACCAAACCACTGACTCTATCTGCGGCAGAAATGCGGTCCGCATACATGATTTGCGACCGCATTCTGGACCGCCAAATAACACTTTTCTAGAAAAACTTGGTTCTTTGATTTTAAATACTTAGATCAGTACAAATGGGTCCGAACCGCGGCAAGCAAGCTCGCTGCGAAAGAGTTTTACACATTCCCAACACATATTCGGAACCTGACCCTATGAGCTATAGGTTTTGAGCATAAATTTTTTACGGGGCCTTACAATGATAGAAACATCCTGATTACAATGACTTCCCTACAGACTTAAACATTTTCAAAAACTATATCAAGACTCAAAATGGACTGACAGACTCTAAAGAAATTGCAACACAGACTCGAAAAATAAAATGAAGAATACATAATTGCTCCGCTACTGCTCCAGTTGGCCTGCTGCAGGGCTTGTGTGCCATGTCTTCTTGGAGACGAAATAAGTCATCCATGATCTGTCGCGACAAATATCATAAACTGAGCGAAGAACATTGACTGGGTCATGTCTTCACACTCGTTGCACTTCATCACAATGTAGTCCACAATCCTCCTATCCCTTTCCTTGATAATACCCTCTTCTTGTTAGCAACCGTCCAATCTGCCTGAGATTGGGCCCCCAAAAACTTGTTCGGCAGTTATGATTTTGCTCTTGAAGCTGCTGCAGGTTCTTTTCTAACTGCGACATCAGGGCATAGCAATGTTCCCTTTCTGCTTTGAAATCTCTTGCCTGCTTGGTCATTTCGTTTTCAAGGGTATTGACCCTTTTTCCTTAGACCCACCATTCCTTTGTTCATACTTCTCCTTCAGCTGCGGACGAAACTCACCCACCCCTCCGCATTCTTACTAACCTTCCTTGGGCTTTTGCTAACTCCTTTTTGGTCTTTTCCAACTCAGCCTCGTATCACCTACCTTTCTTCCTAAGGCCGTTTATGAGCTTCTCATCTTGTCTGCTTCTGGCCGATTTTCGGCGGCGATTTTTCATTCTTGAATTTGAGCTCGCAGAGGGCTTTATTTTCCTGGTCCAATTTCCTTCTTTATCCTTCACCTTCTGCATTTATAGGTCATTATTGAACTCAATGTTTCTCAATTTCCCTTCAAGAGTGTGGATGGTTGCTTGATACTTTTTCTCCTTCTCTCCCCAGGCCAATCTTTCCCTGACTTTGTCATCAAAAGCCTGCATAATGCGGTCTCTTTGCTAGTCTCTCGGGCTCTGGCTCATTGCTTGCACCTGACTTTCTTTTCAAAAGCACGCTGGCATAACTTTGGATTCACTTCTCCTTTGGCAATATCTTGTACCTGTGGTGCCATTTTTCAGATTACCGACAACTGTTTCCAATCCTACTTGACTAAAGCCCGGGCAACGCGGCCTCTGGATGGAGCTCGATGACCTGGGTGGTTAGATCTTCATCTTCAGGAACCACCTGGTTATCTCCCTAACTGCCTTAAAGATCCTCTGTGGTGCATACGGCTGGACGCTCCTCAAACCCATCAACATCAAATAACCCTTTGTAGCTGTCATATATATGATTTCTGTCATCGGGAGCCATCTATTGTCCATTCAACTTGACTTGCTTTTCAGAGCTTTCGAATGGGAGATCCAAGCTTCAAACACCTTCTGGAGCGTTTGTAATCATTCACCCTTTCCTCATAGCTTTTGATGAAATTATCTTATTTGAACCATAGCCCATGAACTTGGGTGATGCGGAGACGCTCGATCAACCACATTTTAGAAGAACACTGCATCCCTCGAAGAATTGATCCCCAGATCTACACAATGTCAATGCCCGGTAAATATCTGCCAGTACTAGAGGAGCAAGTGTGTTGATCTTTCTTTGTAATAACGTTTGTGCAACTCTAGCCATGCGGGTATCTACCGTCCCTTCTACATTTGGAAAGACTATGATTCCCAGGAACGCAACTATGAAGGCAAAAACCTACGATGAATTTGCCAAATGTTCTTGTCCTGTTTGTTGTTCAATCCTTTTTCATGTGTTTCGAACCCGACCAAATGCCCGAATCTAGAATACAAAAATTGAAAGGAACATCAATCCGTTGTCCACATGAGCCTTCTTCATTGTTTTGCTGATATTAAGAAGATCAAAGAAATTTGTGCACTAATGGGCTCTCGAATATCAGCTGTTGTTTTTCTCAAGTCCGGGCCAAAATGAATGTACCCAACTATTTCTTCCAGTGTAGGGGTGAGCTCAAAATCCGAGAATATGAAAAGACATTGTGTACAGTATCCCAAAAGGTTACCAAAGCTTTGATTAAATCTTCTTGTGGTTTGATTTTCAAAATGTCGGTGAGAGCACCCAACTGTTCCTTTTCCCAGTCTTGACCATCTTTATTCCAAATCATACCACCAAATGCGTAACTGTAACTGAGCCTGCTCTATGACTGGTAGTTTTGGGTCCTGGACAGTGTTCATCTTGGTACCTATGAAAGGTTAGGGTTAGGGTTGACTTTTGAGGAAACAGTTCTTGACTCCCAAAGGAATGAGTAAAAGAAAATGACCCTTTTCCCTTCTACACAAAAGTGGCTGCTTTCGTTAAAATGTGGCCCCTTCCGCAATTTCAAGTAAATTTTGAGGCCGGGGGAAGACACTTAGAAAAATGACCCCTTACTGACAAGATTTGTTCGTTCTTTACAAAATAGCCCTTCGACAACTGAAAATATTCTAAGGCTATCTCGGAGAGAACGACGCCGAAGCTGGTCAGCTTATTCTTGGCTAAGAGCCTACTTACAACTTCTCTTTATTTGGTTAATTTTTGCATAAAGAGGTCGAACCCTATATAAGTTGCATACGTTTCCCCATCATCCGGTGGGAATCAGACATGCGTAGTTCGGGCAGTTTCGACATAATTTTAAAAGAAAAACACGAGTGACTCGTTTTGAGATGACCCTTTTTGATTTTTTTTTTTTTCAAATCCCACTTTTGGAAAAATTCGGCAGGAGTTTTGGACATTTTTCAATACCAAGATTTTCAAGATCGTGGTTTTATTTTCCTTTCTACGCCACTTGTGGTTTTTCCCCTGATGTCTTTCGTAGGCGGTCAGCATTCAGGCCGAAACAAATAAATGGTCACATAGCATGTAAGATGCCATCAGGATGCTCTTTATTTTTGGTTATACCTGTCCTAGACGGACCCAACCCTGTGTTGAGTCACCGAAGTCAAATGCACGTGATGCAACAAACGTTCCTACTAGGGATCCAGCATGAGGTTATGTTCTTCTACGTTTGAACCTGGGGTTTGTGTTCTAGACCGGGCTTACCTGAGTAGACAAACTCGAGCCGAGATGGAAACGTACCGGGAGCATAAATCTGCCCGGCCTTGTTGATGACCAATGCCTCGTTCTAACTGGTATGACTTTCTAGCAGAAAGTGGGCCACGCCGAACGTGTGCACCAAGTTTTAGAAGACTCAGAAAGGGGGCGTAAGAAAGCATTTTTAATAACATTCAAACAATATTGAAATGGCAAATAAATGGATATTAGCACATTGGGTTCACAAAATACAATAATATCAACAATAAATAAAAGCCAAGCAGAATCATATTTAAAAGCTCGAATATCTTGAACCCTGAACCAGTAGTTCTGGGTTCTTATCCCTAGCACAGTCGCCAGAGCTGTTAACACCTTTTTTTTTTACTACCACGGAAGGGGTATAAGGGAGTTTTTCCAATTTAAGTGACAATCAAAACGAGATTTATATATAAGATCAGAGTCGCCACTTGGGATAGTTTATGGTGTCCCAAATCACCGGTTTAGAATCACGAATCGAGGAGATTTGACTTTGTTTTAATGTCTGCGAAACACAAAAATTCGGCTAAGGAATTTTGTTAACCGGGAGAAGGTGTTAGGCATTCCCGGGTTCCGTGGTTCTAGCACGGTTGCTTTGATCATACTTGGCTAAATCAAATTGTTTAATTACTTATTTTTAGGACCTATGTGCATTTGCATTTTTTAATTAAGATATTATCTTAAAACAGGTCACGGCGGACGTGTTTACCCATTTGTTTGGCCGTCAAAAATCATGTCTCAGCGAACGTGTCCACAATTAATAACGCCTTATTATTATTAAGAAAGTTTGGCCAAAGTTGCGCGAACGCGTATTCCGATTTTACTTTTAGAATCGTAATTATGTCACTGCGAACGTATACACTACCACGATGGTATATATAAAACGTGCCTAAAACAAACTACGAATATCATTTTACAACACTTAAAAGAGGGCCATAGCGGATCTTAATTGATGGATGGCACACCTCAGTCTATTTTTAAAGAACTATATTTAATTAAAGCGGACTATATTAATAACAATTTTATTATTATTGAGAAAAGTTTGGTCGAAGTTGTGCGAATGCATACTTCGATTTGGTTTTTAGAATCGTAAAAATATCACGCGAATGTGTACACAATCACAATTGTAGATTAAATCGCGCCTAGGCTTTTCTACGAATATTCATTTTTAATAACTAAGTCACAATATTGTGGAGGGCCATGGGTGGTTTAATTAAGATGGTTACACCTCACTCTTTTTTGAAGAAAAGAATTATGTTTAACAAAAAACAGCCTAAAAGAGGTCCAATTAATTTAATTCTCCTATTTTATAAGCACGTTTGATTAATACTAGGTGCTTAGTATTTAAAGGAATTCTGGGCCAGCGGTAGAACCCCATGTTATTTAAAGATCTTGTAAAGGAGAACAAGCGAAACTGGGCTCAACGTCAAGCGCCATCACCGAGGACCAAGGCAAAAGAGGTCACCCAAAATTTCAAAGGGTCAAATACTGGGGCCCATGATCAATTCTCAATGTTAGAAATAATACTTCCATTATGCAAATCCTATCAACTTGACAATGCTGGATGGGGCTCAGAATTGAGCCCAAGGAGCGAAGCATAACAAAGAGCAAAAGCTGAACCCATTCGTAAACGGGCTTGCCTCATATAGGCCTAAACTGGCCCAATCGCTCTTAAGAAAACACAGAAACAACCAATACAAAATACTAGACATGAACACCAGATTATGAACTAAATTTAAACGACCTGCTACAGACAGTGGTAATATGAACATGGATTTGAAAACTCATTAAGCATACTAATTCTCATATCAACAGAGTATTCTAGCAATACTGAAATTAAATGACTAAACTACGCAGATTCAGCAGCCAAAATCAACATACACAAGGCCTAAATCAACATTCTTAAACTTAAAGGAATCGGTGGACTAATCGTAAACTTAACATATGAAAATCCTTGCTAAACTACTAACTGCTAACAGATCTGGCGTATTCAGTTCAAAAGGAGAGATTAAAAGAAGAAATTAAAAAAAAGCAAATGACTTGTAAGAAACATATACGAAACTGCAGTCCATTATTTGAATATTAGCTTCAAATCATCAGTAGATTCCTCAAAAAATTGCTTGCATTCCATTTACGTCATTCAAAATTTAGGAAATACCTGGTTATTGAGAACAACAAAATAAAGAACTTCAGCAGGAAATCAATGGAGATCAACAGCTAAAAACAGTAATGCACACAGCTTCACACTCCATCCATGTCTTAATTTGTAAAACCAGAAATCCCAGAAATTTGTTCTAGCTTTTTCTTTTGAAATCAGAGTACTGTAGATCAGCCACTAACGATGAACTTTTAGGATGTTTTTGGGTATGGAATTCTGATGTATTTTTCAAGACCTTAGTGCAGAGAATAGTGCTCAAGATTCTGTTTTTTAGAGTGAAAGGAAGGCACTACTTATAGGCCTAAAGGCCATGTGCTTCCAAACAAAATTAGGGAAATATTCCTCAGCCTGAAAAGGCATTCTTTTTAAACCAACTGGGGACAGGCTGGTTGTCCCTTATTTGGCTCAGCATATTTGTGCTATACCAAATAGGGACAGCGCCCTCTATTCTGGAAGCTTCCAAATGGAGAATATCTGAAAAGTCAGCTACTCTCAATCTCATTCCAGCTTAAACCCCTAAGTTTTTAGTTGTGTCAATTAAGCCCTAAGGGTTTCTAACCATTTACAAACTAAAGCAAACATCACAAAGCAAAAGATCAAAGTTTCAAAATTAAGATGCCTAATAGAAATCCTGCTGGAATTCAAAACTAAAAGCTAAATAAATCTAACAAAAGAGCATGGATTTTCAAATAAACATGGATGGTAAACAAAAATACATATGAGCCCTAACTAGACCAATTTCATTGCTACTGAAGATAAAACCTAAATTACCAAAAATAATGAAGTTTCAATTGCCCTAATGAACAAACCAATAAGCAGAACTAAAAGCTACGAACAACAGGAATAACCTAATCATGGTAAAAATTAAACATGCGGCAAAATCAAACAAGTAACATGAAGAAAACAAAATCAAACAAAAAGAAGAAAAGAAAATTTACCTACACTTTTCCTTTTCAATACTGGAACCACTATGAACTCGATCAATCTTCATAAGTTAGAAAATGAGGAACTCGAACTACATAATCGACTGTCTTAACAAGAATAGTCGACAATGGATTTTGGGGTTCACTTGACCAACAAATCGGCAGGGGAAAACAAAAAAGAGAGAAAAAAATTAGGGGGTTCAAGATTGCCATATTCAAAAAATTTCGAGCAATTTGGGTAAGGACTTTTGGGAATCAAAGGCAGGGTAGTACGTGAGGAAGGTCAGAGGGTCATACGGTGTGAGTTGGGGTTATTTTGGGTGAGTTAGGTCTTAGTTTTGGTGTTCAATCTGGAAATTGGAGGATCTTTTGGTGGGGATTTAATGGAAGGCGTTTTGGGATCGGAAAGAGGAGAGGACGAGGATTATAGGGTGTTTAATTTGGGTGGTGTTTGGAGGTGTTCCGCCGCCGTGGGCGATTTTACAGATCGGTGAGGACCACCGGGGCAGACGGGCAGAGTAAAGAGGGCGGCTTAGGTTTGGTGTTTCCGAGATTTGAGAGACGCAACTGCGTGCTAGAGGAGTCGGGGTTTCAATGGTTTGGGGAGGGGGGGGGCTGAACCGGTATTAGACAGTTGGAATTACCAAAACTCCAAAGGCTTGTGATGATAAAGGGACGCCAGGGTCGTTTGGGTGCTAGTGGGGGCCTGGGACCGGGATTTATTGGTATTGTCTCCGGATTTTGGGGAGGGTTTAGGGCGTCATGTTTGGGGCAATATTGGGCCAAAAAAAATGTTTGGGTTCAGGCTCTTTGGCCCAATTAAAAAAAACCCCTTTTTGTCCAATTCTCTTTGTTTCCCTTTTCTTTTTGTTTTGCTTTTGTTTTTTTCCCAATTAAAAACCAAAATAAAATACTAAATTAATCTAGATTGTCAAAACTAACTAATTTCCTAGTTAATTATAAAAATTTCCTTGATATCGTAAATCAAAAGATGAAGAAACTACTATGTCTAAAATTAAAGCTAAAAATGCTAACAATGGACCATTTTTGCTGATTTTTTAGTTTTAATTAAACAAATAATTCAACTAATTATCCTTAAAATTGCAAAAACAAAACCTAAATGCAATGCATGGTTTATTTTTTGGCAATTTTTTCAGGATTTTTAATGGAAATTAAGCGTGCAACAAAAATGCAAACAACTAATTAAAATCCTACAAATGGCAAATAACTGGAAAAAACTATTTCCTGAATTGTTATAGGAGCAATTCAATACGGGAAAAAATCACGTGCTCACGCAGTAAAGAAACAGTAGGCATGACGTGTGTAAATCAGTAAAACCAGACAGTGAGAAAAACAGTATAAAAAGCCCCTAAGGGTCCAAACAAATCGGACAAAGTCCCAACACAACCTTAACCCCAAGCACAATAATATTCCAAATATAACAATATCAAATAGTTTTCAAGTTAAAAACACGCGAACTTAATAGTCGTACAGCGGATGACCAAGTCAACGATCCCACAAGGGCACGACCCTAAGCTCGTCATCTTAGGCGGTGCGGGACCTCAATGTAGCACCAACGATGTGAAATCCGGTTTATACCTTCAGGACAATATTTACATTCATTACTCCTCAACCCGGCCAACTCTAGCCCGCGACGTGCCTTGCCTCTCGAATCGGCCTACCAGATTGCCTCCAACTCTATCCAAACAAATTTTATTACTATCAAAATATGCTAAGGGAAACAAAGCCTACCGAAAATAGCCAATATTACATTAGAGAATCTCGAAATTGACAAACCCGACCCCCGAAGCCACATCTTGGAAATTCGATTACAAATCACAAAACTAGAATCCCTTACACTCGCACGAGTTCATACACATATATAAATACATCAAACTCGAACCACAAATGACCCTCCTTCAAATCCCTAAGATTTTAGGTCATCCAATTTCCAAGCCCAACTCCAATTTGCTACTGATTTTCCCATATAATTCAGCGCTAACCTCAAAGAGATCATTCATAAAAACGAGTTTAGGGACCAAACCTACCTCTAACGATACCTTCTTGAATTCGCGCCCTTAAATTGCTCTCAAAGCTTCTCCCGAATGAAAGTATGGTGAAAACCCACTACAAAATCGCGCAATGGAGTGAAATACATAATTCACCAAGGAAAAACCACTTCTGCGTACAAAATCCCGCACCTGCACGGTCCCAGTGTAGCGGCTATGCGCAAATCACTTAGCCCCCAGACCGCCACCTGCAATCAAATCCCCGCACCTGCGCGTATCGCAGTGCGCTCAATTCTTACGCATTGCGGTCCAGCACTCTTTCTTGTCCCATTTCCGGCATTCTGCGACCTACCTTGCACTTCTGTCGGGCCCTAGTTGCGCTTCTGCGGGCCTGCACCTGCTGGGTCCCCCAAGCCGCAGGTGCGGTATGACAGGAAACTTAAGCACTCAGGTGCATGTATTCCACTCAAACTCTTCCGTCAACCATCCGAAATTCACCTCGAGGCCCCCCGGGACCTCAACCCAAAAGCACAAACAAGTTTTTTTTTTTCAAGTATACCACTATCCACACTCTATAACCATTCTTCAAAAGCACTCAAACAATCATCGAATCAACCAAATGACATCGGGATTTCAAGCCTAAGGTTCCAAAAACTTTCCGAATTCCGCTTTTGATCAAAAAGTTCTACCAAACCTCGGTCCGAATGGACCTGAAATTTTGCACACGTCCACATTTGACACAACGAACCCACTTCCAAACTTCCGGAATTCCCTCGACCCCTATATCAAAATCAACCTATTAACCGTTAAAACGCCAAAATTTCAATTTCGTCAATTCAAGCCTAAATCTTCCGACGGACCTCCAAAATACATTCTGATCATGCTCCTAAGAAGTCCCAAAAATCACCTTAAAGAGCCTAACCAAATCTCAATAAAAAATTTCAATCCGATCATTTCACTAACAAGTCAAACTTGTGTCAACCTTTCAATTAATGCTTCAAACTGAGAACTGGTCTTCCAAAACCATTCAATTTTACCCCCCTTTGGAAAAAACCAAAACCGACGATTTGCATAAGTATGAGAGACATCACGCGGGCTAGTCATAGCCCTAGAACGGCTAGCGAAGTTGCAAAAAGCTCAAAACGACCGGTCGGGTCGTGACATCTTCCCCACTAAACATACGTTCGCATCTCTCGAACGTGCCCAGGTTGTGCCGAAAACCATTCAAAAACACTATGTAACCTTACAATGGCAAATACCCGGGGGTGATCCACTCACCCATCTCATATAGGTCCGATAAACACAATGTAACTGTAATTTCACAATCCAACCTAGTCCAAACCTTAGAACCACATTTCCACTTCTGAAATCATCCACAAGATTCAGGGATCTGCACATCTATACTCTGAATAAGCCCGAACAAGCGTGTAACAAACCATATCTGCAACCTCAGATGATATTACATTGATATACCCCATAACTCAAACACTCCATAGCGATAACTTCTAATCACAGCAGCTGCTCAAAATAACCAAATATCGATAACAAGCCTCTTATCAAATAAAGCCTCATTCCAACACTTCCGTATACTGCCAATGATTATTGAAACACGTTAGAAAGTCAAAAATCATTCCTCAGATCAACCATTCGTGAAGCCACTTTCTCCTTTTGGGCCAAGGACTATAGAAAATTCTGAGGCCGGAAAACGATCGATATTATCCTTCCAGCATGCTTGAAATCGAATCCGTTTTGTATTCATTATAAGGATCCCAACGATTCTCATTCCAAATCCAACACAACTTTACTCTGGTTGACATGAGTCACATCATACAAACTAGGCCACAACGTCGTGCAATCCGTCCGCACCAATAAGCAACAATCCCGAACCATACTCAAATCGTGGAAAATGACTATAACTGAGAGAGCTGTACCGCAAGCTCACCAGTACCACCACACGCAATGCCTGAGAAAACCCGTCATACCTCAGTACAAACAGAACACACGAATCTAGCCCGAAGGATCATACATCCACATAACTTTGCTGGCAATGCGCAAGCCTTATCCAAACACACTGGGTCCACATGAAACACCTCGAGCGCTTATGCTCAAAATCAAAACAACCCAACGCGCAATTGATGTTTTTAGTACCAAAATGCAAATCATCATAACACGCGAGGCAAATGGATATGAACATCAACACAAACCCCGAAAGGAAACAGATCGATACGCCATCCACCGAGCAATACCCAATACTACCGCTCGAATTCCACTTGATGAGACCCCAATAAAACCGCCCACATGTGCCTATAACCAACAAATTCTAGCGCCTTCGCAACACGGAAAAAGATAACTCAATAAATCTCCCGAACACGAATAAGCTCAAAATGACAATTCGAATGGCAACACCCTCAACAATGATCAGTTCGGAGTAACCCGACTCGATGCAGAACACCCATCCATATGGCCTACCAATGAACCCCAAAATTCAACTCTGGTCACCACAATAGATGAATAACTTTTCCTGAAAGTTCACAATGACTGAAGATTTGGCACGTACAACATCTGACTGGCTTAGTCCCACATCTTTATTAGTCCACAATAACAAAATAACCCTATTTATGAGAACTGCCAGTCTCCAAGGTCCAGAAAGCACACGAATCACCATATCCGATCCCAACTCCACCGCCTGAATATCTACCATACCTTTAATACTCGATCAATCCACAAGGGCTTACTCCAAAAATTCTCTTGTGCCGCCAAGCCAGAAACTTTGAATATCAGCAGTCGATCAGGACCAAGATAGTGTCGCAATACCAAATGAAGTACTCCATAACTCAAACACATCACCCTTTTGGAAGATGTGTACCCTCAATCAAGCCACACCGAATCAGTGATCTTCATTTATCTAGGTCATCTGAACTTGTCCATGCTACCTGATTGAATTGTACCCTTCCTTTCAAAAACATGAACCGTGACCTTACACATGCAAATCTCAATCCATTACACAACATAAAACCGCATTCTAACCCATACTCATCCTAGGATAAACATAGAACTTCACTGATTACCTTCCGAGCCACAAGCAGCTACGGTACCTCAACTAGCCAAGAAATTTTCCATTGATTCCTACTAGAAAAGAAATCACTACACAATCCCCATGTTCCTCATGCTCGTAGCAGATATACAGTCTCTAACCGGGTTAGAAACCATCAAGGAACTCTCTGAATTCCATTTGCACAAAACTAAACCCGTCAGGACTGAATCCTTCTAACTTCAACAAAGCTACCACAGGCCATTTAAAAAACCCAAGTCAACGATTACCTTGAAACACCTGCAGAAACTCATTACTATAAGCATCCAAAGAACTAATCATTACCTTACCCATGCCGATCCGGCCTACTACCAAGCTAAATCCCATCTATCCGAGTTTCCTTATGATTTACCTTCAATTTTGATAGCTCCTTATTGCTATAACACCACAATTTCCTCAACCCAGATCTCACCACACGAGTACCCAAGCATAAAACTACACCGTCTCTAAGCTCATAAGCCGCTGAATACTCTCTTAACTATTCCCAAAACCACCACATTCAAAATACCTTAACCCTGAAGGGACTTCCTGCGGAATCCAAGGCCATTACCTTTACCTTCCTGATACTGATACTATAGAAATCCCAGATTGATATAGAAAGAAATACTAGGAGTCTTTCACACCTTCTAATGCAACGTCAGGTTTCTTAGCTAAATGTACAACTTGAAAATCTCCATTATTACATGTAAACGCTCGAATCCCATTAGATCCATCCTCAAGAAGTTATCCACTCTACTCAAACCCCAATTAGACCGATTTGATACGGACCGGACCGACTTAGTGCTCCCATTTAGCACTCCAAGATCGCAGAATGTAACCGCACCTTAATGCAACCAAGCAACTTCATGATCTAATACAACCGCACATCCTTTTACCAATTATACAACTCAAGAGTAATTCCACGATTTTCATGTACACCCATAAAGCATAACATAACCTTTATTGAAATTTTTACTCAAGCCATCCTCAGTGCTCAACCTCCATTAAGCCATAACTGATTCACCGATACCCTTAAACTGTTGACACCATAGCACGATAACCGCCGAATCAATCTAATCAATAACAGACTCCCGCTACTTGGGCTTCGCCCAAGCCATAGATCAAAACACACACATAACTCATAATGAATATACTTATTACTGCCATTTAATAGCCATAGTGAGTTAAACTTAATCCTTCATTAAAGTCGTGCAACACAATCCCATCTAGTAGTTCCAATCTTCGCAAATCTCGCGTTCACCCTCATAACAGTCAAGCCCACTCTCTTTAAGTCACCCCAAATTTAAATTGTCAACAACATATTACTTCATTGGTAAAGGATTATTCTTCCAACAACAACATAAGGTATCACAACAAACTTCAGAACTCTCCGCAGGAGATAACCCACCTAGCTTACGGCCTCAACGACTAACGATTTCTTTATGCCCATCAACCGTCATAAACATTACGTAAAGTTCAATTTAATTCCTGAGTCTGAACTCAAATCACAACCGTGAAATCTTACTTCACATTTTCACTTCCCAAACTAGGCAACATGAAAAGATCCTGCATCACACCCACAACTCGGGTATACATCGAATCACGATGGAAAGCAAACCACCAAAATACGTCTCTTGTTCCCAAAACAGACTCTTTCCGTCTCATTTCAATTTATATGGGAACCACATCTCACAGTCACATCACACTCATCACATAATACTAATCCAGTCATCACTTTTCGTAAATAGGGGACACAATATCAAACATATTAGATCCAGAAACACACGCTTCGGCGCCAATTAACAGCTCTCAGGGCTAAAGCTATAGGCAAAATCGGGCCCTCAAGGTCTTCCAGGGACTAGCCAAACATCAATACACAAGAGGATCACATTATTCGCCCCTCGATCAGGGAATCACAAACCATCGATTGCACATCACGGTACTGAGCGCTCGATGCAAGCGCATACGATGCCATGGATCAGGAATTCAAAGCAGTTACATTCAAGCGGAATCAACGGACGCACGATAAAGAATTCAAGAATGTGAAGTTTTTCCTAAAGCGTACTGTGCAGCCCCCCGAGGGATAAGTACAGACGTCTCCGTACCGAATCCCGCGAGGACTCTACTAAACCTGTCATAACTGCGTGGAGACGCTATATAACTCTAGGCTCTGATACCAAGTGGTCATTGAGCCTAAAAACCGACCCTGTCATGTGATGGCGCCTATGTGAAACTCTTAGGCCAGCCGACACATACTCGGCCAATCTTACCATTTCAATCATTTAATACAATCATTTTTAAGCCTTATTTAAAAATAATCAGATATTCTTCATAATGAAAAGTCTAAATGAAAATGCGGAATAAAATACACAAGCCCGACATCGGGTGTCACAAGTCCGACGAGCAAGTCTACTAAGGTTTGAATACAATGAAAGTCTAAAAATATACTATAACAAGCTGAAGGAGATGAAGAGGGAGAGAGTTCAAAGGGCGGCGAACGTCGGGAAGCTTTACTTGCTTAACTCGTGATGACTCTGCCAGCTGAGGCAACCAACACCAGCTTACTGCGTGTCAGATAATACCTGAATTCCGCACACATAGGTGCAGGTGAGTAATTGAGTACTACCAACCTTCAGTTAAGTAATAAAAGTAAATGAAGCTGAGCAGTAAGAAAAAACACATAAAGCCATGCTCATACACTTCTCGACAACAGACATCAATACATTTCCAAAAACAGGTACAGAAATGAATTTACTTCGTTAAATCATGTGCTCAGTTTCGATAAAACCTTCTTTAAAAAACAAACTTTCAATAGTGTTCAAGACGAGTGATAAAAACAGGGATAAGTAAAAATTATAGAAACGTAAACAGTCCCTCGGGCAAAACATGTACCCATAATCCTCCCCATCGGGCAGAGTGAATATTCCAATAAGAAAACCAGCCCTTCGGCTACCTCAACAATCTACTCCGTAATTTCAGCCCCTCAGGCCATAACATGAATCAAGAAACCGCCCTTTCGGCAACACAGCGATCAAGAACAGGCCCCTTTGGGCTTTCCAATATGAAACAACAACAGTGCACGCCTCGGACTACAACACATCACCACACCTGCGCGGTTACCTCCGCGCTCACTTTGGGTGTGACAGACTCCGAGAGAGGCCGCCTTAGTGCCCGAAGCGCAATAACAGCCATTCTCGTCGGTATAATATAACAGGCTCTCAGGCCTCACTTATTCAAGCACAAGCCACCTCGTCGGAATAATACCATTCAGGGCACCTCGGGCCTCTCCATATACTCACAATTCAGTACACAGCTACGACGCGCAGGCCCGACCCAATGATATCCTTCACAACAAAGGCCCTCGACCTCTCACTCAAATCAGATCTCACTCAAGCCGCCTCAGTTCTGACAGTGTTAAAACGAAGACTCTGGGCCCAAAATCATTTATGAAATCAAAAGGAGTGAATGAAACTAAGTAATGAATAACCAGTATGAACATAGCATGACTGAGTGTAAACCACGTAAACCGAAGACAGTGAGGAAAAATAGTAGTAACAAGCCCTGAAGGGTCCAATCAATCGGCACAAGGCCCAGACACGATAATTAGCCCCAAACACTAATTTATATTTTCCAAAAGTTATAACAATATCAAATAGTTTCAAGTAAAATACGCGACTTAATAGTCGGTGGCGCGGAGTGGACCAAGTCAACAATCCCCAATGGTGCACAACCCAACGGCTCGTCATCTAGCGTGTTGTGTCACCTCAATGTAGTCCAACGATGTGAAATCCGGGGTTTTCAGACTCTCGGGACATATTTTACACTAGTCACTTACTTAACCTCAACTCTAGTCCAACCTCTAGTCCGTGATGCCTTTGCCTCTTCGGAATCGCGCCTTCCGGATGCTCCGACTCTATCCAACACAAGAATTATACCATCAAAATATTGCTAAGGGAACAAAGCCCACTCGAAAATAACTTATTAAATCAAGAATCCCGAAATTAACAAGAAACCCGATCCCCGGGCCCACATCTTTGAATCTGATACAAATCACTAAACTAGAATCTCTTACACTCTCACGCAGTTCATGAATATCAAATACATCAAAATCCAACAAAACAAAACGACCCTCTTTTAAATCTAGATTTAGGTCTCCAAATTCCACGCGCCTAACTTCTAATTTGCTACTGATTTTACCATATATATTCACGCTTACACCTTAAAAATCATCATAAAAAACGAGTTTAGGGGACCAACAGGACTTTACTCTAAAGAAACCTTCTTTGAATTCCGCCTTTCAATTAGCTCTCCAAAGCTTTCTCCCGACATGAAATATGGTGAACACCCACTCAAAATCGCGAAGAGGCTGATATATATTCTGACCCCAGCAAAAACCGCTTCTACGGTACCAAATCCCGCCACCTGCGGTTCCAGGTGCGCGCTTATATGCAAATCATTTAAGTGCCCCAGACCGCACCTGCGTTATCAAACCCCCGCACCTGCGCGTATCGCAGGCTTGCGCCCAATCTTCCGCATCGTGCGGGTTCTAGCGCCTCTTGCACATTTCCAACCATCTGCACCCTTAGTTGCGCCTTCTGGTGGCCCTAGTTGCACTTCTGCGGGGTCCAAACGTGCGGTCCGCCAAGCCGCTAGGTCGTATGACAGGAACCTTAGAACTTCAGGCCATATTCCAACTAAAATCTTCCGTCAACCATCCGAAATCACCCCGATCCCCCCGTCGGGAGACCACAACCAAAAGCATAAACAAAGCCATATAACCACTATTCCACCACTTCTATACCAATCCACCTCAAACACACTCGAATTCAACCAATATCACAGTCGGATTCAAGCCAAGGTTCCTAAAAACTTACCGAATTCCGCTTTTGATCAAAAAGTCTACCAAAACCTCGTCCGAATGGACCTGAAAAATTTTGCGCACACGTCACATCTTGACCACACGAAAACCCAACTAACAACTTCCTGTAATTCCCTTCCAAAACCCCTGTATCAAAATCCTCACCCTAGCGAACCAGAAAATGCCAAAATTTCAATTTGCCAATTCAAGCCGTAAACCGTCTACGGACCTTCCAGAATACATTCTGATCATTGCTCCTAAGTCCTAAATCGACCTAACGAGCTAACCAAATCATAAAAAATTTCAATCCGAGATCATTACTAACAAGTCAAAACTTGGTCAAACCTTTCAATATTAATCTGCTTCAAACTTTCGAGAACTCGTCTTCCTTAAAAACCAATTCCGATTACCCTGAAAACCAAACAACCGATGATTTGCATTAAATCATAATACATCACACGGGGCTAGTCATGACCCGTGAGAACTGGTGAGCAAAGTTGCAAAAGCGTCAAAACATACGCCTGGTCGGTAGTTACCCAACTTTCTCTTTTGGCTTTTGACTGGCGCCATTACCTCTTTTCTTCAATGGATTGATTAGGCTTTCCCGGAATATTCCATGTTGTCTCCGGATCCTCCTCAACCCGGCATGTTGGCACAACTCAGTGAAAAGAATCGGGACATCAATGCATTGAACCTTTCTGTGAAACTCGATACTCCCTCATCTTCATTGATGAAAATATCAGCCACACATGAAGCCGAATACCATCTAAGAATGGAGGCTATCATTTTGACGCTCGTTATGGTGCATCCATAATTCCCCGCCAGGAATGCGATGCATATGATATTCCATCTATATCTTTGCTTCAGCCAGTGAATTCTTTAGATGTGATCTTCCTCTTTGTCAGCTTGGCCCATGAACATCCGCACCTAGCACAATTTGTGGAGGACCACACCACTCCCCTAAGGCACAACAGATCGTTTTTGCATGGAATGGGCCATGTCCATGGTCCTGTAGGTGATACGAAGATTTGATTCACAGCCAGCTCCGAAATTCACCATTTTGCCACGAAATCTCATATTGGCCTCTTAACTTACATGCTGATTAAGGTTAGAATAGAATTCCATCACCCACCCTGTCAACTCATTGAATGCAAGCGTTGTAGACTTCTTCATCAGCCACCTAGTTGTGTGACTTTAAATTTTACGAATTGTAGTTAGTTTTGGTTGGTACGTTCCGTTTACCGTTTTGGTCATTGTGTTTCTAGTAAAGGGATTCAGGTAGACCCCTAGAAGATTGCAGTAGTGAAAGATTGGCCTAGACCCACGACCCCGACGGAGATTCGTAGCTTCTTGGGTTTAGCAGGGTATTATCGGAGGTTTGTGGAGGGATTCTCTACCCTCGCCTCCTCATTGACTAAGTTGACGCAGAAAGCAGTTAAGTTCCAATGGTCCGACGCTTGTGAGAAAAGCTTTCAGAAATTGAAGCCGAGGTTGACCTCGGCGCCAATATTGACCTTGCCAGAAGGCACGGAAGGATTTGTGATTTATTGCGATGCCTCCAGGGTTGGTTTGGGGTGTGTATTGATGCAACATGGGAAGGTTATAGCGTATGCTTCAAGGAAGCTCAAGAGTCACGAGAAGAATTATCCGACGCATGATCTGGAGCTTGCAGCAGTTGTGTTTGCTTTGAAAATATGGCGGCATTATCTTTATAGGGTCCATGTGGATGTGTTCTCAGACCACAAGAGTCTCCAATATTTGTTCAAGCAGAAAGAGCTGAATTTAAGGCAGCGACGGTGGTTAGAACTGCTCAAGGATTATGATATGAACATTTTGTACCATCCAGGAAAGGCACCCAGGTCCGCTCGACCGGGTAGCCCCAGTCAAGTGGACCTGGGTGCCTTTCCTACCCCACGTGTTACCCCGTGTTCTCATTACTCATTAATCAAGGAAAAAACCATGTACAATTAAAACACCTTTTTACAAAACATACATAACATACATGGTTATTTAGCGTGGTTTACAACTTACATCGCCCAACGTATAAAATACATATTTACATAAGTTCACAACCCACATTTCTTGTCTACGGAGCCTCTAAGGATACAAAAGGATGATACAATACTTGCCGGTAACAAGGCTCCGGCTATACCTTACACAAATACCAAAACAAGACTTCCGGAATAAAAGCGGCATAAGCCACGCAGGGCCCCGAGAGGAAAGGGGCTCACCAATTCAGCTGACGGGAAGTGAAGGGGAGCTACGATCGATGGACTGGAGTACCTGCTATGGATCCACCTACAATCCTAACACGAATGTAGCGCCCCCGGCAAAAGGGGCGTCAGTACATTTGAATTGTACTGGTATGTATGAATAAACTTTGCCCCAAGTAAACTCAAACCATACACAAGTAACGATCAGTAATAGAATCAACAATCAAATACACATGAAAGGAACTATCAAGCCAAACAAGCTTACAATCTCTCCTTTTTCCCTTTCAACATTACCACATCAATGATTTCACAATTTTCTCATATTTTCATTTCAATAGTGATTTCGATCACTTTCCACCCTTATTACCTCGGACACCCTTATTACCACAACCCACACCTTATTACTTCGTGTTGCGGCGCGCAACTCGATCCCACCGAACAATCACAATTCACAAACAACACAACAATGACAACACTTCACAAAGAACAACAACAACAACAATTCTCAAGAATTACAACAACAATTCTCAAGGAATAACAACAACAATTAACAAAGAATTTCCATAACCAACAATACCATTTCCATCATATTCAACAACTCATATGCATTTTATGTCACAAAAATAATTGCCCACGACAAGCCATATATGTTATTACCACAGTTCTTCCAATTGCATCATTTACGATTTTCTTCCATCATTTGTTTCTCAGCTCTTACCACATAACACTTTCACAATCACCCATTTGGTTTATTGCTAATAACTTACACCATCATATCGGGAGACTTAACCATGAACACTCAAATCATACCAATCACAAGAATTTCACACATAATCCACGTAGATATCACATACCAAATATTCGTACACCAAACAAGGTGATTTTACAAAGGTCAAAGTTAGCCATACATACCTGGAGCCGAATTCCCTTTTTAACTCCTATTTTCAATTCAGCAAATAGTCTAGCAACGTCAATCTAGTGCACAAGTTAACACATATGACTTAGAATTGAAGTTCACAATTGCTACTCAAACTTATTTAGGTTATCAACCCCTCTTGTAAAATCCTTTACTCCTACCCAATTCCTCTTACTAGATTTAGGTTTTAAAAGGCATGCATGTATGTTTCCAACCATTATTTTCAAGAATCAATGCATGAGACTCCCCCCTTAGTTTAAACCTGAAAATCAATGAAAAAGGGTTAGGGATTTTACCTGCAAGAATGTGGATGAAGATAATCACTTTAAAATTTCCCGGCCCGGATAGTTTTGAAGAATCAAATTTGATGAAGATGACTTTCTCTCTCAAGAACCCTCTCTTCCTCTCTTTTATTTTGTTCAGAAAACTAGTTAAATTGAGGGGTTGGGGTGTTTTATTAAAAAGGGGGTCGGGTTTAAAATTTAGAAAAATAGGTACCCGAGTCAGATATGCGGTCGCACATTACGACCGTAGAGATGAAATGTGGTCCGCAGAATGGACCGCAAAAGTGCTCCAAAAATCCAATCCTAGTGTTTGGGTCTGCGGCGGAAATGCGGTCCGCATATCCAATTTGCGGTCGCATAATACACCGTATTTTTTACCTCAAATTTGACTGACACATTGACTCACATTGCGATAGAAATACGGTCCGCATATCAGTTATGCGATCGCATATTGGACCGCATTTTGACCTTAATTTTAACCAAACCACTGACTCTATCTGCGGCAGAAATGCGGTCCGCATACATGATTTGCGACCGCATTCTGGACCGCCAAATAACACTTTTCTAGAAAAACTTGGTTCTTTGATTTTTAAATACTTAGATCAGTACAATGGGTCCGAACCGCGGCAAGCAAGCTCGCTGCGAAGAGTTTTACACATTCCCAACACATATTCGGAACCTGACCCTATGAGCTACTAGGTTTTGAGCATAAATTTTTTACGGGGCCTTACAATGATAGAAACATCCTGATTACAATGACTTCCCTACAGACTTAAACATTTTCAAAAACTATATCAAGACTCAAAATGGACTGACAGACTCTAAAAGAAATTGCAACACAGACTCGAAAAATAAAATGAAGAATACATAATTGCTTCCGCTACTGCTCCAGTTGGCCTTGCTGCAGGCTTGTGTGCCATGTCTTCTTGGAGACGAAATAAGTCATCCATGATCTGTCGGACAAATATCATAACTGAGGCGAAGAACATTGACTGGGTCATGTCTTCACACTCGTTGCACTTCATCACAATGTAGTCCACAATCCTCCTATCCCTTTCCTTGATAATACCCTTCTCTTGTAGCAACCGTCCAATCTGCTGAGATTGGGCCCCCAAAACTTGTTCGGCAGTATGATTTTGCTCTTGAAGCTGCTGCAGGTTCTTTTCTAACTGCGACATCAGGGCATAGCAATGTTCCCTTTCTGCTTTGAAATCTCTTGCCTGCTTGGTCATTTCGTTTTCAAGGGTATTGACCCTTTTCCTTAGACCCACCATTCCTTTGTCATACTTCTCCTTCAGCTGTCGGACGAAACTCACCCACCCCTCCGCATTCTTAGCTAACCTTCCTTGGGCTTTTGCTAACTCCTTTTTGGTCTTTTCCAACTCAGCCTCGTATCACCTACCTTTCTCCTAAGGCCGTTTATGAGCTTCTCATCTTGTCTGCTTCTGGCCGGATTTTCGGCGGCGATTTTCATTCTTTGAATTTGAGCTCGCAGGGCTTTATTTTCCTGGTCCAATTTCCTTCTTTATCCTTCACCTTCTTGCATTTATAGGTCATTATTGAACTCAATGTTTCTCAATTTCCCTTCAAGAGTGTGGATGGTTGCTTGATACTTTTTCTCCTTCTCTCCCCAGGCCAATCTTTCCCTGACTTTGTCATCAAAAGCCTGCACATGCGGTCTCTTTGCTAGTCTCTCGGGCTCTGGCTCATTGCTTGCACCTGACTTTCTTTCAAAGCACGCTGCATAATTTGGATTCACTTCTCCTTTGGCAATATCTTGTACCTGGGTGCCATTTTTCAGATACCGACAACTGTTCCAATCCTACTTGACTAAAGCCTCGGGCAACGCGGCCTCTGGATGGAGCTCGATGACCTGGGTGGTTAGATCTTCATCTTCAGGAACCACCTGGTATCTCCCTAACTGCCTTAAGATCCTCTGTGGTGCATACGGCTGGACGCTCCTCAAACCCATCAACATCAAATAACCCTTTGTAGCTGTCATATATATGATTTCTGTCATCGGGAGCCATCCTATTGTCCATTCAACTTGACTTGCTTTCAGAGCTTTCGAATGGGAGATCCAAGCTTCAAACCCTTCTGGAGCGTTGTAATCATTCACCCTTTCCTCATAGCTTTTGATGAAATTATCTTTATTTGAACCATAGCCCATGAACTTGGGGTGATGGCGGAGACGCTCGATCAACCACATTTGTAGAAGAACACTGCATCCCTCGAAGAATTGATCCCCAGATCTACACAATGTCAATGCCCGGTAAATATCTGCCAGTACTAGAGGAGCAAGTGTGTGATCTTTCTTTGTAATAACGGTTTGTGCAACTCTAGCCATGCGGGTATCTACCGTCCCTTCTACATTTGGAAAGACTATGATTCCCAGGAACGCAACTATGAAGGCAAACCTACGATGAATTTGCCAAATGTTCTTGTCCTGTTTGTTGTTCAATCCTTTTTCATGTGTTTCGAACCCGACCAAATGCCCGAATCTAGAATACAAAAATTGAAAGGAACATCATCCGTTGTCCACATGAGCCTTCTTCATTTGTTTGCTGATATTAAGAAGATCAAAGAATTTGTGCACTAATGGGGCTCTCGGGAATATCAGCTGTTGTTTTCTCAAGTCCGGGCCAAAATGAATGTACCCAACTATTTCTTCCAGTGTAGGGGTGAGCTCAAAATCCGAGAAATGAAAGACATTGTGTACAGGATCCCAAAAGGTTACCAAAGCTTTGATTAAATCTTCTTGTGGTTTGATTTTCAAAATGTCGGTGAGAGCACCCAACTGTTCCTTTTCCCAGTCTTGACCATCTTTATCCAAATCATACCACCAAATGCGTAACTGTAACTGAGCCTGCTCTATGACTGGTAGTTTTGGGTCCTGGACAGTGTTCATCTTGGTACCTATGAAAGGTTAGGGTTAGGGTTGACTTTTGAGGAAACAGTTCTTGACTCCCAAAGGAATGAGTAAAAGAAAATGACCCTTTTCCCTTCTACACAAAAGTGGCTGCTTTCGTAAAATGTGGCCCCTTCGCAATTTCAAGTAAATTTTGAGGCCGGGGGAAGACACTTAGAAAAATGACCCCTTACTGACAGATTTGTTCGTTCTTTACAAAAATAGCCCTTCGACAACTGAAAATATTCTAAGGCTATCTCGGAGAGAACGACGCCGAAGCTGGGTCAGCTTATTCTTGGCTAAAGACCTACTTACAACTTCTCTTTATTTGGTTAATTTTGCATAAAGAGGTCGAACCCTATATAGGTTGCATACGTTTCCCACATCCGGTGGGAATCAGACATGCGTAGTTCGGGCAGTTTCGACATAATTTTAAAAGAAAACACGAGTGACTCGTTTTGAGATGACCCTTTTTGATTTTTTTTTTCAAATCCCACTTTTGGAAAAATTCGGCAGAGTTTTGGGACATTTTCAAATACCAAGATTTTCAAGATCGGGTTTATTTCCTTTCTACGCCACTTGTGGTTTTTCCCCTGATTGTCTTTCGTAGCCGGTCAGCATTCAGGCCGAAACAAATAAATGGTCACATAGCATGTAAGATGCATCAGGATGGTCTTTTATTTTTGGGTATACCTGTCCTAGACGGACCCAACCCCTGTGTTGAGTCACCGAAGTCAAATGCACGTGATGCAAACAAACGTTCCTACTAGGGATCCAGCATGAGGTTATGTTCTTCTACGTTTGAACCTGGGGTTGTGTTCTAGACCGGGCTTACCTGAGTAGACAACTCGAGCCGAGATGGGGAAACGTACCGGGAGCACTAAAGTCTGCCCGGCCTTGTTGATGACCAATGCCTCGTTCTAACTGGTATGACTTCTAGCAGAAAGTGGGCCACGCGAACGTGTGCACCAAGTTTTAGAAGACTCAGAAGGGTGGCGTAAGAAAGCATTTTAATAACATTCAAACAATATTGAAATGGCAAATAAATGGATATTAGCACATTGGGTTCACAAAATACAATAATATCAACAATAAATAAAGCCAAGCAGAATCATATTAAAAGCTCGAATTCTTGAACCCTGAACCAGTAGTTCTGGGTTCTTATCCCTAGCACAGTCGCCAGAGCTGTCACACCTTTTTTTTTACTACCACGGAAGGGGGTATAAGGGAGTTTTTCCAATTTAAGTGACAATCAAAACGAGATTATTATATAAGATCAGAGTCGCCACTTGGGATAGTTTATGGTGTCCCAAATCACCGGTTTAGAATCACGAATCGAGGAGATTTGACTTTGTTTTAATGTCTGCGAAACACAAAAATTCGGCTAAGGAATTTTGTTAACCCGGGAGAAGGTGTTAGGCATTCCCGGGTTCCGTGGTTCTAGCACGGTTGCTTTGATCATACTTGGCTAAATCAAATTGTTTAATTACTTATTTTTTAGGACCTATGTGCATTTGCATTTTTTAATTAAGATATTATCTTAAAACAGGTCACGCGTACGTGTACCCATTTGTTTGGCGCGTCAAAAATCATGTCACGCGAACGTGTCCACAATTAATAACGCTTTATTATTATTAAGAAAGTTTGGCCAAAGTTGCGCGAACGCGTATTCCGATTTTACTTTTAGAATCGTAATTATGTCACGCGAACGTATACACTACCACGATGGTATATTAAACGTGCCTAAAGCAAACTACGAATATCATTTTTACAACACTTAACAAGAGGGCCATAGCGATTTAATTATGGATGGCACACCTCAGTCTATTTTTAAAGAACTATATTTAATTAAAGCGGACTATATTAATAACAATTTTATTATTATTGAGAAAGTTTGGTCGAAGTTGTGCGAATGCATACTTCGATTTGGTTTTTAGAATCGTAAAAATATCACGCGAATGTGTACACAATCACAATTGTAGATTAAATCGCGCCTAAGGCTTTTCTACGAATATTCATTTTTAATAACTAAGTCACAATATTTGTGAGGGCCATGGGTGGTTTAATTAAGATGGTACACCTCACTCTTTTTTGAAGAAAAGAATTATGTTTAACAAAAAACAGCCTAAAAGAGGTCCAGATTAATTTAATTCTCCTATTATAAGCACGTTTGATTAATACTAGGTGCTTAGTTATTTAAAGGAATTCTGGGCCAGCGGTAGACCCCATGTTATTTAAAGATCTTGTAAAGGAGAACAAGCGAAACTGGGCTCAACGTCAAGCCCATCACCGAGGACCAAGGCAAGAGGTCACCCAAAATTTCAAAGGGTCAAATACTGGGCCCATGATCAAATTCTCAATGTTAGAAATAAATACTTCCATTATGCAAATCCTATCAACTTGACAATGCTGGATGGGGCTCAGAATTGAGCCCAAGGAGCGAAGCATAACAAGAGCAAAAGCTGAACCCATTCGTAAACGGGCTGCCTCATATAGGCCTAAACTGGGCCCAATCGCTCTTAAGAAACACAGAAACACAATACAAGAATACTAGACATGAACACCAGATTATGAACTAAATTTAAACGACCTGCTACAGACAGTGGTAATATGAACATGGATTTGAAAACTCATTAAGCATACTAATTCTCATATCAACAGAGTATTCTAGCAATACTGAAATTAAATGACTAAACTACGCAGATTCAGCAGCCAAAATCAACATACACAAGGCCTAAATCAACATTCTTAAACTTAAAGGAATCGGTGGACTAATCGTAAACTTAACATATGAAAATCCTTGCTAAACTACTAACTGCTAACAGATCTGGCGTATTCAGTTCAAAAGAAGAGATTAAAAGAAGAAATTAAAAAAAAAAGCCAAATGACTTGTAAGAAACATATACGAAACTGCAGTCCATTATTTGAATATTAGCTTCAAATCATCAGTAGATTCCTCAAAACATGCTTGCATTCCATTTACGTCATTCAAAATTTAGGAAATACCTGGTTATTGAGAACAACAAAATAAAGAACTTCAGCAGGAAATCAATGGAGATCAACAGCTAAAAACAGTAATGCACACAGCTTCACACTCCATCCATGTCTTAATTTGTAAAACCAGAAATCCCAGAAATTTGTTCTAGCTTTTTCTTTTGAAATCAGAGACTGGATCAGCCACTAACGGATGAACTTTTAGAGTGTTTTTGGGTATGGAATTCTGATGTATTTTTCAAGACCTTAGTGCAGAGAATAGTGCTCAAAATCTGTTTTTTAGAGTGAAAGGAAGGGCACTACTTATAGGCCTAAAAGGCCATGTGCTCCAAACAAATTAGGGAAATATTCCTCAGCCTGAAAAGGCATCTTTTTTAACCAACTGGGACAGCTGGTTGTCCCTTATTGGCTCAGCATATTTGTGCTAACCAAATAGGGACAGCTGCCCTCTATTCTGGAAGCTTCCAAATGTAGGAATTATCTGAAAGTCCCTATCTCATTTCCAGCTTAAACCCCTAAGTTTTTAGTTGTTCAATTAAGCCCTAAGGGTTTCTAACCATTTACAAACTAAAGCAAACATCACAAAGCAAAAGATCAAAGTTTCAAAATAAGATGCCTAATAGAATCCTGCTGGAATTCAAAACTAAAAGCTAAATAAATCTAACAAGAGCATGGATTTTCAAATAAACATGGATGGTAAACAAAAATACATATGAGCCCTAACTAGACCAATTTCATGCTACTGAAGATAAACCCTAAATACCAAAATAATGAAGTTTCAATTGCCCTAATGAACAAACCAATAAGCAGAACTAAAAGCTACGAACAACAGGGAATGAACCTAATCATGGTAAAATTAAACATGCGGCCAAAATCAAACAAGTAACATGAAGAAAACAAAATCAAACAAAAAGAAAGAAAAGAAAATTTACCTACACTTTCCTTTTCAATACTGGAACCACTATGAACTCGATCAATCTTCATAAGTTAGAAATGAACTCGAACTACCATTAATCGACTGTTCTTAACAAGAATAGTCGACTAATGGATGTTTTGGGTTCACTTGACCAACAATCGGCCAGGGAAACAAAAAAGAGAGAAAAAATTAGGGTTCAAGATTTGCCATATTCAAAAATTCGAGCAATTTGGGTAAGGACTTTTGGGAATCAAAGGCAGGGTAGTAGTGAGGGAAGGTCAAGGGTCATACGGTGTGAGTTTGGGGTTATTTGGGTGAGTTAGGGTTCTTAGGTTTGGTGTTCAAATCTGAAATTGGAGGATCTTGGTGGGGATTTAAGGGAAGGCGTTTTGGGATTCGGAAAGAGGAGAGGACGGGGATTATAGGGTGTAATTTTGGTGGTGTTTGGAGGTGTTCCGCCGCCGTGGGCGATTTTCGATCGGTGGACCACGGGGCAGACGGCAGAGTGAAAGAGGGCGGCTAGGGTTTGGTGTTTCCGAGTTTGAGAGACGGAGAGTGAGTCGGGGTTTCATGGTTTGGGGGGAGGGGGGGGGGGGCTGAACCGTTTTAGGACAGTTGGATTACCAAAATCCAACGGCTGTGATGATAAAGGGACGCAACGGGGTCGTTTTGGTGCTAGTGGGGGCCTGGACCGGGTATTTGGGTATTGGTCTCGGATTTTGGGGAGGGTTTAGGGCGTGTTTGGGGCAGATTTGGGCAAAAAAATGTTTGGGTTCAGCTCTTTGGCCCAATTAAAATAAACCCCTTTTTGTCCAATTCTCTTTTGTTTCCTTTTCTTTTTGTTTTGCTTTTTGTTTTTTTTTCCCAATTAAAAACCTAAATTAAAATCCTAAATTAATCTAGATTGTAAAACTAACTAATTTCCTAGTAATTATAAAAATTCCTTGATCGTAAATCAAAAGAGAAAAACTACTATTCTAAAATTAAAGCTAAAAATGCAACAATGGACCATTTTTGTGATTTTTAGTTTTAATAAAACAAATAATTAACTAATTATCCTTAAAAATGCAAAAACAAAACCTAAATGCAATGCATGGTATTTTTGGCATTTTTCAGGATTTTTAATGGAAATTAAGCGTGCACAAAAATGCAAACAACTAATAAAATCCTACAAAATGGCAAATAACTGGAAAAACCTATTTTCCTGAATTTTATAGGAGCAATTCATATAGGGAAAAAATCACGTGCTCACAGCAGTAAGAACATAGCATGACTGAGTGTAAACATTAAACCAAGACAGTGAGGAAAAACAGTAGTAAAAGCCCCTAAGGGTCCAAACAATCGGCACAAGTCCCAGACACAACATTTAACCCCAAACACAATAATATTTTCCAAAATATAACAATATCAAATAGTTTTCAAGTAAAACACGCGACTTAATAGTCGTACGGGATGGACCAAGTCACGATCCCCAATGGTGCACGACCCTAAGCTCGTCATCTAGCGTGTGCGTGACCTCAATGTAGCACAACGATGTGAAATCCCGGGTTTCATACCTTCAGGACAATATTTACATTCATTACTTACCTCAACCCGGCCCAACTCTAGCCCGCGATGCCTTTGCCTCTCGAATCGGCCTCCAGATGCTCCAACTCTATCCAAAACAGATTTATACTATCAAAATATGCTAAGGGAACAAAGCCTACCGAAAATAGCCAATTTACATTAAGAATCTCGAAATTGACCAAACCCGACCCCCGAGCCCACATCTTGGAATTCGATACAAATCACAAAACTAGAATCCTTACACTCTCACGAGTTCATACATATCAAATACATCAAACTCCGACCACAAATGACCCCTCAAATCCCTAGATTTAGGTCTCCAATTTCCAAGCCCTAACTTCCAATTTGCTACTGATTTTCCCATATAATTCACGCTTACAACCTTAAAAATCATCATAAAAACGAGTTTAGGGACCAAGGACCTTACCTCTAAGAAACCTTCTTGAATTCCGCCTTAAATTAGCTCTCCAAAGCTTTCTCCCGAATGAAATATGGTGAAAACCCACTCAAAATCGCGAAGGGTGAAATTTATATATTCTGACCAAGAAAAACCACTTCTGCGGTACAAAATCCCGCACCTGCGGTCCCAGGTGCGCTTATGCGCAAATCACTTAGGCGCCCCAGACCGCACCTGCAATCAAATCCCCGCACCTGCGCTATCGCAGGTGCGCTCAATCTTCCGCATTTGCGGTTCCAGCACCTCTTGCCCATTTCCGCATCTGCGACCTACTTGCACTTCTGCGGGCCCTAGTTGCGCTTCTGCGGGCCTGCACCTGCGGTCCCCAAGCCGCAGGTGCGGTTATGACAGGAACTTAGCACTTCAGGTGCATATTCCAACTCAAACTCTTCCGTCAACCATCCGAAATCACCTCGAGGCCCCCCGGGACCTCAACCAAAAGCACAAACAAGTCATATACCACTATCCACACTTATACCATTCTTCAAAGCACCTCAAACAACATCGAATCAACCAAATGACATCGGATTCAAGCCTAAGGTTCCAAAAACTTCCGAATTCCGCTTTTGATCAAAAAGTCTACCAAACCTCGTCCGAATGACCTGAAATTTTGCACACGTCACATTTGACACAACGAACCCACTGCAACTTCCGGAATTCCCTTCCGACCCCTATATCAAAATCACCTATTAACCGTAAAACGCCAAAATTTCAATTTCGTCAATTCAAGCCTAAATCTTCCACGGACCTCCAAAATACATTCTGATCATGCTCCTAAGTCCCAAATCACCTAAAGGAGCTAACCAAATCATAAAAATTTCAATCCGATCATTTACTAACAAGTCATAACTTGGTCAAACCTTTCAAATTAATTGCTTCAAACTGAGAACTGTTCTTCCAAAACCATTCCAATTACCCTGAAAACCAAAACCGACGATTTGCATAAGTCATAATACATCACGCGGGGCTAGTCATGCCCTAGAACTGGCTAGCGAAGTGCAAAAGCTCAAAACGACCGGTCGGGTCGTGACATCTTCCCCCACTTAAACATACGTTCGTCTTCGAACGTGCCCAAGGTTGTTCCGAAAACCATCAAAACACTATGTAACCTTACAATGCAAATACCCGGGGGTGATCCCACGTCACCCTATCTCATATAGGTCCGATAACACAATGTAACTGTAATTTCACAATCCAACCTAGTCCATAAACCTTAGAACCACATTTCCACTTCTGAAATCATCCACAAGATCAGAATCTCACATCTATACTCTGAATAAGCCCGAACAAGCTGTAACAAACCATATCTGCAACCTCAGATGATATTACATGATATACCCCATAACTCAAACACTCATAGCGATAACTTCTAATCACAGCAGCTGCTCAAAATAACCAAATATCGATAACAAGCCTCTTATCAAATAAAGCCTCATTCCAACACTTCCGTATACTGCCAATGATTATTGAAACACGTAGAAAGTCAAAATCATTCCTCAGATCAACCATTCGTGAAGCCACTTCTCCTTTGGCAAGGACTATAGAAAATTTCTGAGCCGAACATCGATATTATCCTTCCAGCATGCTGAAATCGAATCCGTTTGTATTCATTATAGATCCCAACGATCTCATCAAATCCAACACAACTACTCTGGTGACATGACACATCAATACAAACTAAGGCCACAACTCGTGCAATCCGCGCACCAATAAGCAACAATCCGAACATACTCAAATCGTGAAAATGACTCAACTGAGAGAGCTGTACCGCAAGCTCACCAGTACCACCACACGCAATGCTGAGAACCCGTCATACCTCGTACAAACAGAACACACGAATCTAACCCGAAGGATCATACATCCACATAACTTTGCTGCAATGCGCAAGCCTATCCAAACACTGGTCCACATGAAACACCTCGAGTCGCTATGCTCAAAATCAACAACCACGCGCAATTTGATGTTTAGTACCAAAAGCAAATCATCATAACCACGGCGAGGCAAATGATATGACATCACACAAACCCGAAAGGAAACAATCGATACGCCATCCACCGAGCAATACCCAATACTCTTACCGCTCGAATTCCACTGAGAGACCCCAATAAAACCGCACCACATGTGCCTATAACCAACAAATTCTAGCGCCTCGCAACACGGAAAGATAACTCATAAATCTCCCCGAACACGAATAAGCTCAATGACAATCGAATGGCACATCCCTCAACAATATCAGTTCGGAGTAACCCGACTCGATGCAGAACACCCATCCATATTGGGCCTACCAATGAACCCCAAATCAACTTCGGTCAGCCACAATAGATGAATAACTTTCCGAAAGTTCACAATGACTGAATTATGGCACGTACAACATCTGACTGGCTTAGCCCACATCTTTATAGTCCACAATAACAAAATAACCTATTTATGAGAACTGCCAGTCTCCAAGTCCATAAAGCACACGAATCACCATATCCGATCCCAACTCCACCGCCTGAATATCTACCATACCTTTAATACTCGATCAATCCACAAGGCTACTCCAAAAATTCTCTTGTGCCGCCAAGCAAACTTTGAATATCAGCAGTCGATCAGACAAGATAGTGTCGCAATACCAATGAAGTATCCATAACTCAAACACATCACCCTTTCTGAAATGTGTACCCTCATCAAGCCACACCAATCAGTGATCTCATTTATCTAGTCATCTGAACTGTCCATGCTACCTATGAATTGGTGACCTTCCTTTCAAAACTGAACCGTGACCTTACACATGCAAATCTCAATCCTACACAACATACCGCATCTACCATACCATCCTAGGATAAACATGAGAACTTCATATACCTTCCGAGCCACAAGCAGCTACGTACTCAACTAGCCAAGAATTTTCCATTGATCCTACCTAGAAAAAATCACTACACATCCCATGTTCCTCATGCTCGTAGCAGATATACATCTCTAACCGTGGTAGAAACCATCAAGAACTCTCTGAATTCCATTTGCACAAAACTAAACCGTCAGGACTGAATCCTTCTAACTCAACCAAGCTACACAGGCCATTAAAACCCAAGAACATTACCGTGAAACACCTGCAGAAACTCATTACCTAGTAAGCATCCAAAGAACTAATCATATCCTTACCATGCCGATCCGGCCTACTACCAAGCTATCCCATCTATCCGAGTTTCCTTATGATTTACCTTCAATTTGATACTCCTTATTGCTATAACACCACAATTTCCTCAACCCAGACTCACCACACGAGACCCAAGCATAAAACTACACCGTCTAAGGCTCATAAGCCGCTGAATACTCTCTTAACTATTCCCAAAAGCACCACATTCAAAATACCTACCCTGAAGGGACTTCCTGCGAATCCAAGGCCATTACCTTTACCTTCCTGATACTGATATATAGAATCCCATGATGATATAGAAATACTAGGAGTCTTCACACCTTCTAATGCAACCTCAGTTTCTAGCTAAATGTACAACTTGAAAATCTCCAATTATTACATGTAAACTCTCGAACCCATTAGATCCATCCTCAAGAGTTATCCACTCTACTCAAACCCCAATTAGACCGATTGAACGGACCGGACGACTTGTGCTCCATTAGCACTCCAAGATCGCAGAATGTAACCTCACCTTAATGCAACCAAGCAACTTCATGATCTATACACCGCACATCCTTTACCAATAACAACTCAAGTAATTCCACGATTCTCATACACCCATAAAGCATAACATAACCTTTATTGAAATTTTTACTCAAGCCATCCTCAGTCTCAACCTCCATAAGCCATAACTGATTCACCGATACGCCTTAAACTGTGACCACCATAGCACATAACCGCGCAATCAACTAATCAATAACAGACTCCCCTACTTGGCTCGAAGCCATAGATCAAAACACACAATAACTCATAATGAATATACTTTATTACTGCCATAATACCATAGTGAGATTAAACTTAATCCTTCATAAGATCGTGCAACACAACCCATCTAGTAGTTCCAATCTTCCGCAAATCTCGCGTTCACCCTCATAACAGTCAAGCCCACTCTCTTAAGTCACCCAAATTTAAATTGCAACACATATACTTCATTGGTAAAGGAGATCTTCCAACAACAACATAAGGATCACACAAACTTCAGAACTCTCCGCAGGAGATAACCCACCTGCTTCGCCTCAAACTAACATTTCTTTATGCCCCTCAACCGTCATAAACATTACGTAGTCATTTAATTCCTGAGTCTGAACTCAAATCACAACGTGAAATCTACTTCACATTTTCACTTCCCAACTAGGCAACATGAAAAGATCCTTCATCACACCCACAACTCGGGGCTATACATCGAATCACGATGGAAATCAAACACCAAATAGTTCTTGCTTCCCCAAAACAGACTCTTCCCGTCTCATTCAATTTATATGAACACATCTCACAGTCACATCACACTCATCACATAACTATCCAGTCATCACTTTTCGTAATAGGGACACAATCAAACATATAGATCCAGAAACACACGCTCGCGCAATTAACAGCTCAGGGCTAAAGCTATAGGCAAAATCCGGCCTCAAGTCTTCCAGACTAGCCAAACATCAATACACAGAGATCACATATCGCCCCTCGATCAGGGAATCACAAGCCATCGATGCACATCAGGTACTGAGCGCTCATGCGCGCATACGAATGCATGGAAGGAATTCAAAGAGTTACATTTCAAGCGGAATCAAGGACGCACGATAAGAATTCAAGAATGTGAAGTTTTTCCTAAAGGTACTGCAGCCCCCCGAGGATAAGTACAGACGTCTCCGTACCGATCCGCGAGACTCTACTAAACCTGCTCATAACTCGTGAGACCTATGTAACTTAGGCTCTGATACCAACTTGTCATGAGCCTAAAACCGACCCTGTCATGATGGCGCCTATCGTGAAACTAGGCCAGCCGACACAACTCCCGAATTTACCATTTAATCATTAACAATCATTTTTAAGCCTTTAAATAATCAGATATCTCATAATAAAAGTCTAAATGAACAATGCGGAATAAATACACAAGCCCGACATCGGGGTGTCACAAGTCACGAGCATCTACTAAGGTTTGAATACAATGAAAAGTCTAAAAATATACTATAACAAGCTAAGGGAGATAAGAGGGAGAGAGCAAGGCGGCGAACGTCGGGAAGCTACCTTGCTAACTTCGATGACTCTGCCACTGAGCAACCAACACCAGCTACTGCGTTCAGAAATACCTGAATCCGCACACAAGGTGCAGGGAGTAATGTGAGTACACCAACTCAGTAAGTAATAAAAGTAAATGAAAGCTGAGCAGTAAGAAAACACATAAAGCATGTCATAACGCTACAACAACATCAATACATTTCCAAAACAGTACAGAAATGATTTACTTCGTAAATCATGCTCAGTTTCGATAAAACCTTTAAAAAACAACTTTCAATAGTTTCAAACGAGTGATAAAACAGGGAGTAAAAATTATAGAAACGTAAACAGTCCCTCGGGCAAAACATGTACCATAATCCTCCCCTCGGGCATAATATCAATAGAACCAGCCCTTCGGGCTACCTCACAATCACTCGTAATCAGCCCCTCAGGCATAACATGAATCAAGAACCGCCCCTCGGGCAACACGGATCAAGAACAGCCCCTTGGGCTTCAATATGAAACAACAACAGCCCCTCGGACTACAACACATCACTCACACTGGGTACCCGCGCTCACTTGGGTGTACAGACTCCGAGAGAGGCCCCTTAGGGCCCAAGCGCAATAACAAGCCATCTCGTGGTATAATCAAACAGGCTCTCAGCCTCATATCAAGCACAAGCCACCTCGTGGAATAATAAATTAGGCACTCGGCCTCTCATATATCACAATCAGTACCACATGCTACGACGCGCAGCCCGACCCAATGATATCCTCACAACAAAGGCCCTCGACCTCACTCAATCAGATCTCACTCAAGCCCCTCAGGCTGACAGTAAAACAAGTACTCGGCCCAAAATCATTTATGAAATCAAAAGGAGTGAATGAAACTAAGTTATGAAAACAGTATGAACATAGCATGACTGAGTGTAAACACTAAACCAAGACAGTGAGGAAAAATAGTAGTAAAAGCCCTAAGGGTCCAATCAATCGGCACAAGGCCCAGACACGATAATTAGCCCCAAACACAATAATATTTTCCAAAATATAACAATATCAAATAGTTTTCAAGTAAAATACGCGACTTAATAGTCGTGCGGGATGGACCAAGTCACAATCCCCAATGGTGCACAACCCCACGCTCGTCATCTAGCGTGTGTGTCACCTCAATGTAGCACAACGATGTGAAATCCGGGGTTTCATACTCTCGGGACAATATTTACAGTCATTACTTACCTCAATCTAGTCCAACTCTAGTCCGTGATGCCTTTGCCTCTCGAATCGGCCTCCGGATGCTCCGACTCTATCCAACACAGATTTATACCATCAAAATATGCTAAGGGAACAAAGCCCACTCGAAAATAACTTATTTAAATCAAGAATCCCGAAATTAACAAAACCCGATCCCCGGGCCCACATCTTTGAATCTGATACAAATCACTAAACTAGAATCCTTACACTCTCACGAGTTCATACATATCAAATACATCAAAATCCAACAACAAACGACCCCTTAAATCCCTAGATTTAGGTCTCCAATTTCCACGCCCTAACTTCTAATTTGCTACTGATTTTACCATATAATTCACGCTTACAACCTTAAAAATCATCATAAAAACGAGTTTAGGGACCACAGACTTTACCTCTAAGAAACCTTCTTGAATTCCGCCTTCAATTAGCTCTCCAAAGCTTTCTCCCGAATGAAATATGGTGAAAACCCACTCAAAATCGCGAAGGGTGATATATATTCTGACCCAGCAAAACCGCTTCTACGGTACAAATCCCGCACCTGCGGTTCCAGGTGCGCTTATATGCAAATCATTTAAGTGCCCCAGACCGCACCTGCGATCAAACCCCCGCACCTGCGCTATCGCAGGTGCGCCCAATCTTCCGCATCTGCGGTTCTAGCGCCTCTTGCACATTTCAACATCTGCGACCCTAGTTGCGCTTCTGTGGGCCCTAGTTGCACTTCTGCGGGTCCAAACGTGCGGTCCCCAAGCCGCAGGTGCGGTTATGACAGGAACTTAGAACTTCAGCTGCATATTCCAACTCAAAATCTTCCGTCAACCATCCGAAATCACCCCGAGTTCCCCCCGGGACCACAACCAAAAGCATAAACAAGCCATATAACACTATCCACACTTATACCAATCCACCTCAAACAACATCGAATCAACCAAATCACATCGGATTCAAGCCTAAGGTTCCAAAAACTTCCGAATTCCGCTTTTGATCAAAAAGTCTACCAAACCTCGTCCGAATGACCTGAAATTTTGCGCACACGTCACATTTGACACACGAACCCACTACAACTTCCTGAATTCCCTTCCAACCCCTGTATCAAAATCTCACCTAGCAACCAGAAAATGCCAAAATTTCAATTTTGCCAATTCAAGCCTAAACCTTCTACGGACCTCCAGAATACATTCTGATCATGCTCCTAAGTCCCAAATCACCTAACGGAGCTAACCAAATCATAAAAATTTCAATCCGAGATCATTTACTAACAAGTCAAAACTTGGTCAAACCTTTCAAATTAATTGCTTCAAACTGAGAACTGTCTTCCAAAACCATTCCGATTACCCTGAAAACCAAAACCGATGATTTGCATAAGTCATAATACATCACACGGGGCTAGTCATGCCCGAGAACTGGTGAGCAAAGTGCAAAAGCTCAAAACAACCGGTCGGGTAGTTACCCAACTTTCTCTTTTTGCTTTTGACGGGGCCGCCATCACCTCTTTTCTTCAATGGATTGATAGGCTTCCCCGGATATATCCAGTTGTCTCCCGGATCCTCCTCAACCCCGGCATGTTGGCACAACTCAGTGATAAGAATGGGAACATCAATGATGAACCTTTCTGAAACCGATACTCCCTCATTTCATTGATGAAAATATCACCAACATTGAGCCGAATACCATCAAGAATGGAGGCTATCATTTGAGCGCTCGTTATAGGTGCATTCCATATATTCCCCGCAGGGGAGATGCGACTGCATATGATATCCATCTATATCTTTGCTTCAGCAGTGAATTCTTTAGATGTGATCTCTCTCTTTTCAGCTGCCCATGGAACATCCGCACCTAGGCACAATTTGGAGACCAACCACTCCCCTAAGGCACAATCTTTTGCATGGAATGGGGCCATGTCATGGTCCTGTAGGTGATAGATTTGATTCACAGCTTCAGCTCCGAAATTCACCATTTTGCCACGAATCGTCATGATTGGCTCTCTTAACTTAATGGCTGGAAGGTTAGAATAGAATTCCATCACCCATTGCTCATTGAATGCAAGGTTGAGGGGAAAACAGTTCCATCCCATGACTATAAGCCTCTGATAGAACTCGGGAAGACGTTCCGGGACCTTATCCAATAATATACCACTTTCCGGGAGCAACTTCTTCGAAATCAACTCAGCATAGTACCATTCCTGGCATTCCAATGGCAAGAATCGGTGTTGGTCATAGTTTTCATCAACATCCAAAGGATTTTCATGCGCGGATTCATCGGAGTTAGTGCTCGTTTTCAGCCTACGGTGCCTGTAAAGAAAGTATTGGAGTGAAAACATGGCATGGCTATGAAATATTGAAAAATGAGTCAAATATGCCAGAGAAATGATTAGATAGTCGAAACCCAGCCTTAGAAAAATTTTTAGGATTTTCAGTTCAGTAAAAGTCTGCTCTCTAATGTCGCAATTGCGATATTTTCTTCGCAATTGCGAAGGCAACAAGAAACCAAAGAGTTTGCAATTGCGTCTATTCTTCGCAATTGCAAAGGTTGCTAGAGCTGACATTTCTCACAATTGTGATCTCTTTTTCGTAAATGCGAAGAGGCCATTGCAATTGCGATCTCATCGTCCCCAGCCACAGAACAATCCCAAGATCCAAACTTTTTCTAACAAAATCACACTTTTTGATTAACCGATTAGTTTTTAGGCACACAAAAATGCAATAAACTTCACACACAACCACAAGTTGAAGAAATTTTAATGATTCGGCCAAGAATCTCAGTCGGGCCTTTCATCGACCACATAGTAAGCACACAAAATCACTTCTATTTTAACAAAGCCATGGGTACTGAGACTTCCCCATTTTTCATGCAAAGAAATAAGCTCACTTGTCGCGCCCCCTTTTTCTCAGGAAATCGGGTTTATGGCATTTTGGGGCAACTATTCCTTTTGGGAACTGGGTATAGCATTTGAAGAATCGCCACCTAATGAGTTAAGGTGCATTAGGACACCAATAGAGATTCCATTCTAAGTTTGATTAACCAGAGATTGGGTAAGGGCTTGAAATTATCCCAAGGGCAAGGTGTTAGGCACCCCTCAGGATCCACTAATGTGGTTCCCGGCCAGACAGTCATTGTGAATTTGGGTGCAATTAACATATAAACAAATAAGGCTCAAACAAGAGGGGATTTCGAATAACAAATGTTTGAAAGGGAACAAAGTATGAGAGAGCAATTAAAGTTGATTTTAAACAAGGAGTTGCAATGCTTTTAAAAGAAAAAAGGAAATAAGGGAAAGGAGGTCCTAGGTTTATTTAATATATGTATCACATTAATGCAATACCCGCTAATCACTCCTCAGAAGAGGGGCTACACGTGGTCTTATCGCACCGGTCATCATATCTATATCTACCCTTTCCCACCCCATTTAAGGTATTAAAGTGCGGATTGGTCTCGATGACTATTGCATGCTATTACTCGTCCCATTCCTATCAGTCTCGGAGGTATGTAAGACTACTATTCCTAAAGGGAAGGGATATTAGGCAAATTGGTTTCAAAGGATAAAAATCTAAGGCGACATACAAAACACATACTGCATGTTGGGGGAGCATATAAGCAGATACAGGCTCAAATACACCTCCTTGAACAAAAGCACATAACTAGCATGACATATACATACTTTTTAGGGTCTGATTAAAATACTAAAGACGAGGGGAGTTTTGATTCAGAGCCAGATTCATCACATACCTCAGATAAGAAGCCCAAATCAGGCCTGCCTGCTGGTTGGAGCAGTTACTAATTATCAAAGGCGAATTCAGTTTTATTGTTATTATTACCTAAGGCTTGCCTAAGTGTTTGGACGGAGTCTTATACGCATGATACCTACTTTAGTTCAGAAAGCGGTGGAACAGTAAAAAACGAATTGTTTGAGATCCTATAGGCATGCTTGCTAAATCTTGTTAAGTAAGGAAATTAGATTGTTTAAGACTGATTCAGAATAGACTGATTTTAAAATGGACCAGTTTCAGGTTCTGCAGGTGATGGTATCTATTATTGCTGATTTAGACCATATGAACATGATATCTACCATTGAGTGTGAATGAAGCGAATCATATTTATTTAAGAACCCCCTATAGGCATGATTTCTATATGATACTGATTTCAGTATTACGAACATGACACCTATCTTTAGCTGTTTAGAACATGATATCTAAGTGGCATACAGAATTTAAATACGTCCTATAGGCGGGTTAGGTGTGACGTTGATCATGGAGAAAATGAGATAAATCCTATAGGCAAGGTGTCTAAAAATGCAGAATTGAACACAAAGAATTTGAATAGTCCTATAAGCAGGTTTTCTACCCTTTAGCATACATGATCACCCAAACTTTTTCACTAGCCATCCCTAAATGTTTATTACAACTTATTACAAACCAAAAATACTGAATTACAAAAGAAAGAATTAAGGAAAGAGCTACAACCATAGGAAAGCCAAATTTGACTTCCTATCAGAGATATGCAAGGAACCGTATCTTTGCCAATGCCATGATTTCAAAGCCTTTCTCAGACCTGGGTGTGTCAGAGTTCCCTAAGGGCCTTCAGAGGACCCCGGGCAGTGCTCACACCCAAGTTACACAACCAATATAGAGATGAGTGTAGTGTAGAAATGCCAGCCCTCATGTGTCCAAGTTTAGAGAGAGCTCATGGGGTCCCAAGGCAAGGCTCACATGAGGGGGGGGGGGGCAGAACATAAGTTCTAAGAAGATAGTGAGAGTGCAGGAACAGAGTTTTAAGGGCCGAGGGAATAAAGGAGAGGGAAAGGGTGATGGGGGATGGCCATTAACATTTCAGGGAATCAATAACTTTACAAAAAGGGGGGCAGGGGATTGGGAATCCACTGCAAAGGAGCCTATACACTTAGGCATGGGTGAACTTTGGGCATGGACAGCAATAGGAAGTGCTGAAAAGCCTGTAAATCAGCAAGAACACACAATAGGTAAGGGAAACATGGTGGTTCTGATCCCTAAGGGATCAAGTTTGGGTCATGAACAGCAATGTTCAATGCTGTCATGCCCCAAACCAACCACAGATACTAACTACATTAGGGACGGGGGATTCAAAGTCCACAAGCCAATGACAAGTAATAAAAGCATTTATTCAGACAGAAGGGCAAAACATAGCATGCATTAATAATGGAACTATTTAAGTACAAACAAGAGGCAAATTTGAAGGAAAGGAACAGTAAAGAAACATGTTGTTGTTGATGCTGAAAAATTAATCAGAACATACCAGTTAAAGAAGCAAAGTGAAGTAATGAAAGTAAGCAGGACTTCAAAGTATAGCCTTGGCTTTTAGCCGGCTAAGCAAACAGTAGCACAAGTAGTAATAAGCAAGAGAAAGAATTTTCTTTTGAGTGTAAGTGTGTGTTCAGAACCAGAAAGTTCCTGTCCTTGTGTTAATGAGAGAGTATGTATATATAGTAGTTCAAAACTAGGTAAAATAAGGCATGAATCATAATAACATAGTAATCATGGAACTCAGAATCAATTAGAGCAAAATCAGTATAAGCACTCCCATAATTTAAGGGAATTAGTTCAAACGGTAAGGACAAGTAACAAATAAGGAAAGAAATCAATGTACGACCAACAAGGAAAGATTTCAAATTCAGTAAGTATAGGGTAAATTATTAGGGCTAATTTCAGAAAACTCTAATTATGGAGATAGTCAGTAAGAATCAAAAACCAATGCGGAAAAGGTACACAAATCATTCAAATTGAGTAGATAGGGTAGGAATCGAATGTTTAAGGTAAAGTGTTCAAATCAGACCAAGAAATAGGGAATCAGAATCAACTAAAAGAAAGTCATGAGTCAATGTTTTGCATATATATAAAGTAAGACATAGATGGTTAAGAGTCGACATACAACTCTAGCAAACATGAGCGTCAAACAATACTGTTTCAATGAGAAAGAGGCAAATTTTGAACAATTGAGATGAACACAAGCACATGGAATCGGTGTAAGTTTAGGCTAAGAAACCCAGTAGAAACATATCAAGGCAAGATAGTCACGAAAAATCACAGAAACTCAAAACGAGAACCGGCCAGTCATGCTGATACACAAAACCAAACAAAGAACCCCTTAAAAAATTAGGGTTTTCAACATAGACGAGTTAAAGATGTAGCAAACTCATAGAATCTGTCAAGATATGCAAGAAATGTAAGTTAAAACACAAATAATCAGTTAATTAAGGTTTTAAAAGAAGTTCCGAAAACCCTAGTTTTAAAAGAAGATGAAAAACATTTTAAACCGCATGATTCTTGTAGAAAACCTTAAGGAAAGTGTAAAACGTTAAAGGAACAAACTCAAATCATTCTAGATCTGTATAGATCTAGGAGATATAGGCAGAAATTAGGGTTTCAGAAGAACCCATAATGAGACGAAGAAACATGTCAAGAAACTCAAAGATCGTCCTCAAATATAGAATGATTCTGCTTGAAATCACCCTGGAATAGCCAAGAATAGGCAGGAGATGAACCCTAGACATAGGTCTGCATGTTCCCGGGCCCCTGAGGACCTTAGAAAAGGCAAGCATAGCATGAGAGAAGTCATTGAAGGCTTAAGAGACGATGAGAGGTGACCGGAGATGACCACAGAAGAGAGGTCGACGGTTGAAGGGCTAGGGTTTGGTTGAGAGTTACCGAGAGAGTAGAGGATCTTAGGGCGGCGGATTCTGGGAAATGATTAGGGTTGGGGGTGGTTTAGGATTAAAAAAGGCAAGAATCAATACAGGCCGTTGATCTGAAAGATCAACGGCCATGATTTAATTGGTGCTGGGTCGGGTTAATTGGGTATGAAATTGGGCTGGGTTGAGTTCAATTTAGGCTACAACTGAAAGCCAAATCTGGCTATAATTTAAATAGCCACTTTTCCCTATTTTAATTTATAAAAAACTAATAAAATAATTTCTGAGGACAAATTAAAAGTATTAAAAAGATTTATAATTTATAATCATCAATTTTAAAATACTGGGATTGATTTTTATGAATATAAACGCAATGAGATATTAAAAGGGGCTAATATTGCAAATATATGCAATTTAGCTTAAAAAATACTAAATAAATTTGTAAAAAAATATATAAAACTTCCATTGGCTACATTTAACATAAATATGAGAATACAATAGGCAAATCACCAAAATGATAGTTTTGGAAGTAATTATTGAGATTTTATAGATAACAAAGGGAAAATAAATCAATTTAAATCTTTGAAAATTGTGAAAAATAATAAAATACTTGGATATGCTTATATATGCACATATATGCTGTTTTGAAAGTATTTTGCATATTGAAAAATATAAGTAGGGAAAAAATTGGGTGTCAACAGCTGCCCCTCTTTACCCGGGAAGGATGAAAGAGTGTTCGGGTAAAGATATGATGGCCAATTTTGACCGAACGAAACGGTTTGAAGAAGACAGGCCGCACCCTGCCTTCTGAGCTGCCTACATATCTCTGCTTTTACAGTAATCAGGCCATATGTAGTTCCGGATCCGTCGGCGGAGTATGCCGATGGAGACTTTTCAAGAACGGACGCAATATTTCGGGTTGGCCGAGTGAGTGGCCTACTGGAATGGTTAGGTTCAATGTGGTTGCGGGCACTGGAGCGTGCTCCTGCCGGGACGGCTGTTGCTTGCCGGTTTTCCTGCAATAAGAAATAATACAAGTGTATATTGTGCGTAAAATTACAAATGATGCTAGTTCCCGTCAGACCATGAATGCTGTCTTCGGGCGGTTAGGATGACGTCTTTAGACTATGACGTCCTGGGCCATGAAGCGTACAATAAAGGATTCGCAGGCCATGAAATGATGCTCTCGGGCTATGAGGATGGTGCCTCCGAACCATGACGCCTTTGAATAATGATATGCAAAAGATTAAAGGGGATCCTCAGGCCATGACATGGTGTTCTCTGGCTACGAAAATGGTACCTCCGAACGATGACGCCTTTGGATAATTTGGCAATCTTTCAGTCCATGAGATGCAGTATGTGGCAAACCTTCAGCCTATGGGATGCAGTATGAGGCGATCTTTCAGCCATGCAGATATAGTATGAGGTGATCTTTCAGCCCATGCAGATATAGTATGAGGCGATCTTTCAGCCATGCAGATGTAGTATGAGGCGATCTTTCAGTAGTGCAATGCAGTATGTGGCAATCTTTCAGCCATGCAGATGCAGTATGAGGCGATCTTTCAGCCGTGCAAATGTAGTATGTGGCGATCTTTTAGCCATGCAGATGTAGTATGAGGCGATCTTTTAGCCGTGCAGATGTAGTATGTGGCGATCTTTCAGCCATGCAGATGTAGATGGAGACATCGTTTAGTCTCGGAAGGCAGAATGGTAGCCTTATGCAATGCAGAAAATGCAGGTGGACACAGCGTATAGTCTCGGAAGGCAGAATGGTAGCCTTATGCAATGCAAAAAAAATGCAGAGGGAGACAGCGTTTAGTCTCAGAAGGCAGAATGGTAGCCTTATGCAATGCAGAAAATGCAGATGGAGACAATGTTTAGTCTCGGAAGGCAGAATGTTAGCCTTATGCAATGCAGAAAAAATGCAGAGGGAGACAGCATTTAGTCTCTGAAGGCAGAATGGTAGCCTTATGCAAGAAATAAAACGGCAAATGGTAATAGAGCTTTCTTAGCTGATAGCATATTGCGATATCGTGACTACTGGGGACATTGTTGTGTACGGATAGCAAATGTGAATAAATGCAACGATTCTGAGAGTTGTATTCCTAAACAATGTTTATCTTGTGAGTGTATAGTTTGTTTGGATGCTTTCGCAATACAAGTGCCTCCATCCAAGGAAAAATCGTAAGTCTTGTAAAGGGGGGTGGGGGTTAGTTCGTATTCCTGCTGGCTTTGCTTGACCTGCTTGGCTTCGGTCTAATGATATTGTATGTGTCACTGGGGTAGCGTTGCTGAACAAAGCAATTTTGATGATAGACATGCATGATTTGGTAAAAGTATAACATAAATGCATTACAAAAGTAGTTTTTTAATGAACCGACGACTGTGACGCGGTTCAAGACATTGCAACCTCTCTTACTACGGAATTTTGAGGGTCCTCCTCAAAATTCTGCCCCAGTTTGATGGGTTGATGCTTCAGACTGCTGCTCGTACGGCGATCGACTGAAATTACTTCGGAATTTTGAGGGTCCTCCTCAAAATTTTGCCCAGTTTCCAATTTTAGGGGGAAATTAAAATTTTATTTAATTGTGACCGAGCCCAAAAGGCTGCCTATGTATCCCCTCTTAAAAGGGAATCAGGTCAGACGTAGTTCAATTACATCATAAAGGAAAAACATAAAGATCACACATAGTAGCGCTTGACTGCATCTGAATTAATCGGCTTTGGCCAAACTTCTCCGTCCATTTCTGCAAGTATGAGGGCTCCTCCTGTCAGAACCCGGTGAACCATGTATGGACCTTGCCAGTTGGGAGAGAATTTCCCTTTGGCTTCATCTTGATGCGGGAAAATTTTCTTTAACACCAGCTGCCTTGGTGCGAATTGTCTCGGCTTGACTCTTTTGTTTAAGGCTCTAGACATTCTGTTCTGATAAAGTTGACCATGACACACTGCATTCATTCTTTCCCATCTATAAGAGCTAGTTGCTCATAACGACTTTTTACCTATTCTGCGTCGTCGAGCTTGGCCTCCTGTATGATTCTTAAGGAAGGAATTTCCACTTCGGCGGGAATGACGGCTTCTGTACCATAAACCAGCATATAAGGTGTTGCCTCGGTCGATGTGCGGACCGTGGTGCGATACCCCAATGGGGCAAACGATAACTTCTCGTGCCACTGTTTGTGCTTTTCTATCATTTTCCTCAATATGTTCTTGATGTTCTTGTTGGCGGCTTCCACAGCTCCATTCATTTGAGGCCTATAGGTTGTGGAATTCTTGTGGTTGATTCTGAAAGTTTCGCACATTCCTTTCATTAGGTCACTGTTGAGATTGGAGCCACTATCAGTGATGATCGACTATGGGATACCGAATCGACAAACAATACAATCGCGGACGAAGTCTGCCACGACCTTCTTAGTCACTGCCCTGTAGGATGCTGCATCGACCCACTTGGTGAAATAATCGATGGCTACTAGGATAAACCTGTGTCCGTTTGAAGCAGTGGGCTCAATTGGACCAATAACATCCATTCCCCAGGCGGCGAATGGCCAAGGCGAGCTTGTTGCATTGAGCTCATTTGGTGGCACCTTTATCATATCGACATGAATCTGACAGCGATGGCATTTCCGGACGTACTGGATGCAATCTGTCTCCATAGTCATCCAAAAGTAACCATCCCGGAGTATCTTCTTTGCTAAAACAAAACCATTCATATGTGGACCACAAGTCCCAGCATGAATCTCCTCTAGCAGCTTGGACGCTTCCTTTGTGTTGACACACCTTAATAATCCCAAATCAGGAGTCCTCCTATATAGGATTCCTCCGTTGTGAAAGAAAGTGTTAGACAACCTCTGTAGCGTGCACTTCTGGGTATGATTGGCAAGCTTCGGGTAATCTCCTTTCGCCAAATATTCCTTGATATCATGGAACCAAGGTTTTTCGCCTGATACCACTTCAACATGGGCACAGTAAGCTGGCTGATTATGAATCTTCATCGGTATGAGGTTAATGAAGCTCTTATCGGGATGCTGTATCATGGATGACAGGGTAGCCAATGCATCGGCGAATTCATTCTGAATTCTAGGAACATGTCGGAATTCTGTCTTTGTGAACCTCCTTCTCAACTCCTGTACATGATGCAGATACAGGAGTATCTTAGAGTTCTTCGTTGCCCATTCCTCTCATACCTGATGTATGAGTAGATCTGAATCTCCAATTATTAGCAGCTCTTGAATGTTCATGCCGATGGCTATTTTGAGCCCTAAGATGCAGGCTTTGTATTCGGCCATATTGTTGGTGCAGGGGAACCTGAGCTTGGCGAACACCGGATAATGATGACCGGTTTCTCATACCAAGACTGCTCCTATGCCAACTCCTTTGAAATTTGCTGCTCCATCAAAGAACATTCTCCAACCATCATAGGACTCGGCAATATCTTTTCCTACGAATGATACTTCTTCATCGGGAAAATACATTTTCAGGGGTTCGTATTCTCCATCCACGGGATTCTCAGCGAGGTGATCTGCCAGGGCCTGTCCCTTGACCGCTTTCTGAGTTACGTAGACAATGTTGAACTCACTTAACAGGATTTGCCACCTGGCTAGCTTGCCGGTGGGCATGGGCTTCTGAAAGATGTAATTTAAAGGATCCATCCTTGATATGAGATACGTAGTATAGGCACAGAAGTGATGCCTTAGCTTCTGAGCGACCCAAGTCAAAGCACAACAGGTGCATTCCAAAAAAGAATACCGGGTTTCATATGGAGTGAACTTCTTGCTGAGATAATAGATGGCCTGTTCCTTCCTTCCTGTTTCATCATGTTGCCCCAGAACGAAACCGAAAGCTCCTTCCAACACCGCAAGGTAGAGTAATAAGGGTCTACCTAGCTCGAGCGGGACCAAGACTGGTGGTGTTGAAAAGTACTCCTTCATTCTGTCGAAGGCCTTTTGACAGTCGTCGGTCCATTTGTTAGCGGCGTCCTTCTTCAACATCTTAAAGATTGGCTCGCAGATGACTGTGGATTGTGCTATGAACCGGCTAATGTAGTTGAGTCTTCCCAAGAAACTCATCACGTCCTTCTTGTTCTTTGGCGGTGGTCGTTCTTGAATGGCTTTGACTTTTGATGGATCCAGTTCTATTCCTCGACGGCTTAGAATAAACCCAAGTAGCTTCCCAGCAGGAACCCCAAATGCGCACTTTGCGGGATTTAGTTTCAGGTTGTATCTCCGCAATCTGTTGAAAAACTTCCTCAAATCTTCCATGTGATCAGTGGCCTTCTTAGACTTGATGATAACATCATCTACGTACACCTCAATCTCCTTGTGTATCATATCATGGAAAATGGTAGTCATGGCCCTCATGTAGGTGGCCGCTGCATTCTTTAGGCCGAACGACATCATTTTGTAACAATACATTCCCTACGGCATAATGAAATCCGTTTTCTCAGCATCTTCCTCATCCATCCAGATCTGATGATAATCGGCGAAGTAATCAACGAATGACTGTAACTCGTGCTTGGCGCAATTGACAATCAGGATGTGTATATTTGGTAAGGGGAAGTCATCTTTCGGACTGGCCCGGTTGAGATCCCGGTAGTCACCACAGACTCTGACCTTCCCGTCCTTCTTTGGTACTGGTACAATGTTGGCTAACTATGTCGGGTATTCAACTACCTTGAGAACCTTAGCTTTGACCTGTTTAGTAACTTCTTCCTTGATTTTCAAACTCATATCAGGCTTGAATTTTCTGAGCTTCTGCTTTATCGGCGGACATGTCGGATCAGTTGGCAGTTTATGGGCCATAACAGACGTACTTAGACCCGTCATATCGTCATATGACCAGGCGAATATGTCCTCATATTCCCTTAGAAATTCCGTGTATTCCTTCTTTTCTGATGGCGACAAATGAACGCTGATTCGTGTTTCCTTGACATTTTCTGCATCTCCCAGGTTAATATTTTCTGTCTCGTCCAGGTTGGACTTTGGTCTGTTCTCAAAATTCTCTACTTCTTTGACAATTTCCTCTGTTTTATCATCTTCCTGAGAATCAATGTCCATTTGTTGCGTTGCCTCATTGCATGTCACAGTCATTGGTTCATCAAGATAAGTGATAGTAATGTTGTATAAATGAAGTAAGTAAGTGAAAAATAGTAATAAGTGTCGATTCATGAGAAAAGTCGAAATGTTTTTGATAAATTTCATAATTGTTTTGAACATTGAAGATCTTATTGCGAAAACAAAAATGCGAAAAGAAAATCATCTAGTAGTAAAAAAAATAGTGCATGATGCTTGTTTAGCCTTGCTACCCCGAGGCTCGCCGGGCTCTAGTTATTGTGATAGACCAATTATTGAGGCGCGCTCCTCTGCTTACGGCTTGTATGGAAGGGCCTTACTCCCCCTCCTCCTCAAGGATAACACAACAATCCATATCATTGTCTTCTAAAAAACAAATTTTTCACTACCGCGAGCGCCTCTTCTTTGTCCGTCCCATAGACGACGTCAACCTGCTTGAAAGTCTATTCTAAGTGCGGTATCGGTTGCTCCAGTGGGTAGTAAGGACCACGCCATGGTGGAGACCAGTTGTTGAACTCTTCCCAAGTGTATTCGTATCCCAGACCAAAAGTGGTGTCGTGCTTTTTGAGCTTTATGGGTTTAGCAATCCCCTGGAGGTTCTTGCCGAGCCCCTTACCAGGTTCGTACCCACTCCAATTCAATATACTCTCGATCTTGTTGTCCCACCATTTATCTTTGTCAACAGCATTGACTCGCTCGATCTGGTGGTAGGTCTCCCCACCTAACTTTTTTCTTCCCCCTATCGCAGGAATGATCTGACGACTGTATATGGGGTTGCTGCCATCACCGTGAATGATTACTTACTGGTGATTCCATTCAAATTTCACAGCCTGGTGCAGTGTTGAAGCCACAGCCCCCGCATAATGAATCCAAGGGCGTCCTAACAGATTGTAGATTGCTGGAACATCTATCACCTGGAAGTCAACCTCGAACCAAGTCGGTCCCATCTGCAGACACAGGCTAATCTCACCGATAGTGGACCTCTGAGACCCATCAAAAGCTTTCACATTGATTGCTCCTTCTTTTATCTCGTGCAGTCCTTTAACTAGCTTATTGAGTGTTATCAATGGACATATGTTAAGGTTGGATCCCCCATCAATCAGGATCCTAGTGATGAAGTAGTCTTCAAATTGCACAATGATGTGCAGTGCTTTGTTGTGACCCAGCCCTTCAGGCGGCAGCTCGTCCTCATAGAAAGTGATTTGGGGCTTTCTAACACTTGTCCCACCATATTGGCCATTTCTCCGCCAGTGATGTTACTCGGCACGTATGCCTCACTCAACACCTTCAATAGAGCATTTTTGTGTGTCTTAGAGTTCTGCAACAAAGAGAGGATAGATATCTGTGCGGGTGTTTTGTTTAGCTGGTCAATGACAGAATACTCCTTGGCTTGTATCTTCCTCCAAAGGTCATCTGGGCCTGTTTCAATGATGAGTGGCCGATTGGAAGCTTGCTTGCTTGACTCATCTAAGTGCTCCGGCGTATGGACTCTTCTAGTCCTTGTCATACCTTGTGCTGTAATAGTCTCTTCGAACCTGACTTTGCCTTTCCTCCTAGCCTCGGCCGTATAATCCCATTGAACAGCTTTTGTATGCAATGATAGCATGGTGGTCATCGCCACTGGAATTGGTGCGGCTACCTTTACTTCAAATGGGACATGTTCTTTGGGTGGTAAAATTGTAACCTCAAACGGTGCCGGTGTTTTGGCTGATGGTGCTGCCTCAAACTCAAGTGGGATAGACATGTCTACCTCAGTGACCTCAGATGGTTAAATCTGGACCATGATGGGGTTAAGAGTAACTGCTGGTTTCTTTGGATCATCGCCTTCTGCGATCAACCCAATGGATCCCTCGGGATCCCAATCATCCTCTATTTCAATCATGTGAACATCCCCGCCCCTGTGATCTGGTAAGGGGTTGTTGCGAACATTCGGAGTGGCTTCTTATGCTGCAATGACCTTGTTATCAATCAAAGACTATAACCTGTCCTTTAGAGAGCGGCATTCATCGATGGTGTGCCCCTTTATGCCAGAATGGTATGCACAAGATTTGTTTGGGTTGACCCACTGAGAAGGATTCTCAAGGGTTGAAGCAGGGATGAAAGCGACATACCCGGCGCTTTGAGTCTATCTTATAGCTGGTCAATGGGTTCAGCAATGGCTGTATATTGTTCGGGAGGCCTACGGCCAAAATTTGGTCGTGGTCTAGGGAAGTTTTAACGAGTAGGAGGTGCTGATAGTGGGATGGTTGAGTATTGTAGGTTTGGTAAACATGTGCGGGTCGGGAATATCTGGGTGAAGTAGGCTGATATATGGGAGGTGGAGATGGTTGATAGGTGGGTGGTGAGGGTGCTTGGTAATTTGGAGTAGGCTGATGTGGACGTGTCGGGTAGGTTTGGTATTTGATAGGAGATTTGGTTCTTTGTGCAACCATCACGGCTCCTACGTCTCTCTTTTTGGACACACCACCGGACTGCAAGGCCTTGTTTATAGCTTGCAAGGCCTCGAAGTTTGTGACCATACCGCTCTTAATGCCTTCTTCGATTCGTTCCCCCAGCTTGATGATGTCAGAAAATTTGTGGCTTTCAATTATCATTAATCGCTCATAGTATTGCGGGTCTTGAGCCCGGACAAAGAATTTATTCATTTGTTCCTCCTCTAAGGCAGTTCTGACCTTAGCGGCTTCCGACCTCCAACGAGTAGCATACTCGCGAAACGTTTCCGTAGGTTTCTTCTTCAGATTCTAAATGTAGAACACATTCGGCGCATTTTCTGTGTAAAATCTGAACCTGTTTATGAAATCAGAGGCCATACCTACCCAACTCGACAATTTCTTAGAATCGTGGCTGATGTACCAGGATAATGCATCTCCTTTTGGACTCCTCATGAATAGCTTCATGCGGATTCTCTCATCTTTTCCTACCCCAACCAACTTGTCACAATACGTCCTCAAATGGACCCTGGGATCACTTGTACCGTCAAACATCTAGAATTTTGGAGGTGTGTACCCCTCGGGCAGTTTGACATCGGGCTGTATGTAGAGATCTTCATAATTCAACCCTTCAATTCCTTTGTTTCCTTCAACACCCTGGATCCGGCTAGTCAATTTCTTAAGTTCTTCAGCTGGGTGCCTGATAAGCAAATCTTTATCATCAGACTGGGGTGTGCCTGAGATGGGTGGGGTGGAGAGTGGCATGGTCTCCACGTAGATAGGGGTGTTATGGCAGGTGTGGAAGTGGTCATTTGTGGAGTTTTGGAGTTCAGGGAGAAGCAATAGGGTGTTGTTTGTGGTGTGGCAAGTGTTGCATTGTGTCTTTGGTAGAATGACATGGGGAGCGGGATGATTTTGTTGCTTTGGGATGTTTTGGGGTGGTGTAGGGTTTTGAGTAGTGGGAAAGGTGATATCCGAGGTGCTGAGCGAGAATGACAAACTTGCCAGATTCCGAACCTGGTCGAGCTCTTCCTGGAACTTTAGCAATTTTTGTTCAAGCTGGGACACATTTCCCTGAGTACCATGACCACTAGGGAGGTCTACCCATTCAGTGGAATTCTCCTTTCTGACGCTGTTCAAATCTTCCATCTTGCCTTTGTTCTTGTTCTTAATCGGACTTAGAGGAGGAGTAGGTGGAGGGCCCTTGGATCTTGTTGAATTGGATGATGTTGTCAGAGTGCTCGAACTAACCTTTGGGGAGGCGAATAACAAAAAAAAAGGTAACCAAGTTAGTTGGGATCATGAAAAGTATTGCAATATTTAAACACATAATGCGGGATTGTAAATCGCGTCCTAATTTGGGGACCTCTTTGTGCCCGAGGTAGGCCTAGCGACAAATTAATTTGGAGAGCTCAAGATGCTAAATGCCTCATTTTATTGATAGAAAATAAGATGAATCCCAAATCGACACTAAACAACAGGAAATAAAAGTCACTAATGGCTTTTGGCCTTATTACATTTTATATAGCCAAAAGATAAAATCCTATCTAATTGGTCCCTGAAGCACCTTCCCCAGATTCGGCATCTTTGGCTCCGTCGAACAGCTTCCCAGCTCGCGAAGTCCCAGCAATAGGTAGGCCCTGGCTAGATGTCCGCCTTCATTCCCCTTAGAATTCTGACAACCTCTGGCTGAGCAAACATATCATAGATATAATTCATTCGCTTTGGGTTATGGAAAGTGATGTGATCGTCCCAGTCCCTTCGCTGAATCTCTTGTCGGTATTCACCCATTTGTAGATGCTCCATGAGCCAAAGTTGAAGTAGGAAATTGCAACCTTCAAAGTGACCGGCTCCCCGTTGCCACTTCTCTAGGGCTCAGTATATTTCCGCAGTGATCATGGGCACAATGCTGAATGGTTGCCCGCCAATTCCCTCCATTAAGGTCTTAGTGACCATGGCCAGTCTGTTGTGGATTCTTGCTTTCTTCATTGGAAACACAATCAACCCCAGGAAACAAAACATGAATACAAAGACCCTTCGATTACATGCCCTAATAATGTGATGGCAAACTCATCAGGATAGGTACGGTAGGATTTGCTGTGACTGTACCTCTCATACAAATAGTCAAAGGGGATATAGGATTCTTTTAGGCATGTCAGTTCTGGATTCTTCTTCAGACCCATCATTTTGAGGAAACCCTTGCCCTTGCGGTTCTCAGGCGTCAACAAACCCGGAGTTTCCCATACTAAACCGGCCAATCCTCCTATTTCTTTTAGCAAGGGTGTCATCTCAATGTCCCCAAAGCGTAACACAGCCCTTCCATAATCCCAAAACAATGTGGCCGCTTCTATGATTTTGTTGTTGGGTTGAATCTCCAGAATGGAAGGTAGATTGCCTAGATGTTTTTGGACGAGAGTCTGATCACTGGAGTGAAGTTCTTTCCACCAGCTTAGCAGTCTTGGGTGGATGTTGGTAACCATGCCGAATCTGGGGATTTTGTGCCTCATGTTTCTGCAAGACAAATAAAGTTAGGCCCTTACCCCCACCCGACTCGACTATTTAACATCAACAATTAGCATTAAGCATTTGGTTCTCCAAATAAATGCACAGAACGTGATGATGTCCGTTTGGGTTTAGGGAAACCCAGTGGACTTTGGACAAGGCTATCTTAAAGGATCATTATATGGACAACATAATTGATCCGACTAGGTTTGACCATGATGCATGTACAATTTAAATGGAATAAGATTTCTATGGGGTTTTAGAATGGTACCCTTGAGTGGACAACTCAAGGGGGGGAAGGCACGGAACCGTTGACTACACCGTTGACCGACTGATTTTACCGCAAATATGCCTTTCTGAATTTAGGGGGTAATAACATAGGAAGAGCGCAACCACTCATTATAAGCATTGATATGGGATTTGTTGGGCACGAGTGGAATATGATGTTGAGCATGATTATGCAACAATTAAAAGCATGTTGTCACGTATTTGTACGTTAAGAAAGCAGTAAATACAACAATTTCATAATTTAAAGCAGTAGTAAAGGAAAGAAAAAAAACCAAGTAAGTTTTGCAATCGAAAAGGGAATTGAATGCTTAAAGGAATTAAACAAGTAATTGCACTTAAAGAAATATAAATTCACAAAAACAGTCTGAAATAGTAAAAGCCTAGATAATCCCTAGCAGAGTCGCCATGCTGTCGCGCCCCCTTTTTCTAGAAAAATCGGGTTTATGACATTTTGGGGCAACTCATTCCTTTTGGGAACTGGGTTTAGCATTTAAAGAGTCGCCACCTAATGGGTTAAGGTGCATTAGGACACCAATAGAGATTCCATTCTAAGTTTGATTAACTAGAGATTGGGTAAGGGCTTGAAATTATCCCAAGGGGAAGGTGTTAGGCACCCCTTAGGATCCACTAATGTGGTTCCCGTCCAGACAGTCATTGTGAATTTGGGTGCAATTAACATAGAAACAAATAAGGCTCAAACAAGAGGGGATTTTGAATAACAAATGTTTGAAAGGGAACAAAGTATGAGAGAGCAATTAAAGCTGATTTTAAACAAGGAGTTGCAATGCTTTTAAAAGAAAAAGGGAAATAAGGGAAAGGGGGTCCTAAGTTTATTTAAAATATGTATCACATTAATGCAATACCCGATAATTACTCCTCAGAAGAGGGGTTACACGTGGTATTAGCGCACCGGCCATCATATCCATATCTAGCCTTTCCCACCTCGTTTAAGGTATTAAAGCGCGGATTGATCTCGATTACTATTGCATGCTATTACCCGTCCCATTCCTATTAGTCCCGGAGGTATGTAGGACTACTATTCCTAAAGGGAAGGGATATTAGGCAAATTGGTTTCAAAGGATAACAATCTAAGGAGACATACAAAACACATACTGCATGTTGGGGGAGCATATAAGCAGATACAGGCTCAAATACATCTCCTTGAACAAAAGCACATAACTAGCATGACTTACACATACTTTTTTGGGTCTGATTAAAATACTAAAGACGAGGGGAGTTTGATTCAGAGCCAAATTCATCAGATACCTCAGATAAGAAGCCCAAATCAGGCCTGCATGCTGGTTAGAGCAGTTACTAATTATCAAAGGCAAATTCAGTTTTATTTTTGTTATTACCTAAGGCTTGCCTAAGTGTTTGGACGGAGTCCTATACGCATGATACCTACTTTAGTTCAGAAAGCGGTGGAACAGTAAAAAACGAATTGTTTGAGATCCTATAGGCATGCTTGCTAAATATCGTTAAGTAAGGGAATTAGATTGTTTAAAACTGATTCAGAATAGACTGATTTTAAAACGGACCAGTTTCAGGTTCTGCAGGTGATGGTATCTATTATTGCTGATTTAAACCCTATGAACATGATATCTACCATTGAGTGTGAATGAAGCGAATCAGATTTATTTAAGAACCCCCTATAGGCATGATTTCTATATGTTACTCATTTAAGCATTACGAACATGACACTTATTTTTAGCTGTTTAGAACATGATATCTAAGTGGCATGTAGAATTTAAATACGTCATATAGGCAGGTTACCTAGGTGTGACATTGACCATGGAGAAAATGAGATAAACCCTATAGACATGGTGTCTAAAACTGCAGAATTGAACACAAAGAATTTAAATAGTCCTATAGGCATGTTTTCTACCGTTGAGCATACATGATCACGCAACCCTTTTCACTAGCCATCCCCAAATATTTATTGCTAACTTATTACAAAACCATAAATACTGAATTACTAAAGAAATAATGAAAAGAAAAAGCGTACAACCATTTGGAAAGCCTTATTTTGACTTCCTATCCAGATATGCAAGGAACCATATCATTGCAAATACATGATTTCAAAGCCTTTCTCAGACGTGGGTGTGTCAGAGTTCCCTAAGGCTTCCATAGGACCCCGGGCAGTGCTCAACCTAAGTTACACCAACCAGAATAGAGATGAGTGTAGTGTGGAAATGCAGCCCTCATGTGTCCAAGTTGAAGAGGGAGCTCATGGGGTCCCAAGACAAGGCTCACATGAGGGGGGCAGACTTAAGTTCTAAGAAGATAGTAAGAGTGCAGGAACAGAGTTTTAAGGGCTGAGGGAATAAAGGAGAGGAAAGGGTGATAGGGGATGGCCATTAACATTTCAGGGAATCAATAACTTCACAAAAAGGGGGGCAGGGGATTGGAGAATCCATTGCAAAGGAGCCTATGCACTTAGGAATGGGTGAACTTTGGGCATGGAGAGCAATAGGAAGTGCTGACATGCCTATAAATCAGCCAGAACACACAATAGGTAAGGGAAACATGGAGGTTGTGATCCCTAAGGGATCAAGTTTGGGCCATGAACAACATGTTCAATGCTGTCATGCCCCAAAACCAACACAGATACTAACTACATTAGTATGGGGATTCAAATTCCACAAGCCAATGACAAATAATAAAAGCATTTAATTCAGAGAGAAGGGCAGAACATAGCATGTATTAATAATGGAAACTATTTAAGTACAAACAAGAGCAAACTGGAAGGAAAGGAACAGTAAAAGGAAACATGTTGTTGTCGATGCTGAAAAATTAATCAGAACATACCAGTTAAGGAAGCAAAGTGCAGTAAAGAAAGTAAGCAGGACTTCAAAAGTATAGCCTTGGCTTTCACGGCTAAGCAAACAGTAACACAAGTAGTAATAAGCAAGAGAAAGAATTTTCTTTTGATGTAGTGTGTGTTCAGACCAGAAAGTTCGTGTCCTTGTGTTAATGAGAGAGTATGTATATATAGTAGTTCGAAACTAGGAAAAAATAAGGCATGAATCAATAATAGCATAGTAATTATGGAACTCAGAATCAAATTAGAGCAAAACTAGTACAATTCACTCCCATAATTTAAGGGAATTAGTTCAAACGGTAAGGACAAGTAACAAATAAGGAAAGAAATCAATGTACGACCAACAAGGAAAGATTTCAACTTACAGTAAGTATAGGGTAAATAATTAGGGCTAAGTTCAGAAAACTCTAATTATGGAGATAGTCAGTAAGAATCAAAAAAACAATGGCGGAAAAGGTACACAAATCATCAAAATTAAGTAGATAGGGTGCGGAAAGGTTTAAGGGAAAGTGTTCAAATCAGACCAAGAAATAGGGAAATCAGAATCAATTAAAAGAAAGTCATGAGTCAATGTTTTGCATATAAATAAAGTAAGACATAGATGGTTAAGAGTCGACATACAACTCTAGCAAACATGTGAGTCAAACAATACTGATTCAATGAGAAAGAGGCAAGTTTTGAACAGTTAGGATGAACACAAGCACATGGAGTCAGTGTAATTTTAGGCTAAGAAACTAAGTAGAAACATATCAAGGCAAGATAGTCACGAAAAATCACAGAAACTCAAAACGAGAACCGGCCAGTCATGCTCATACACAAAACCAAACAAAGAACCCCTTAAAAAAATTAGGATTTTCAACATAGACGAATTAAAGATGTAGCAAACTCATTGAATCAGTGAAGATATACATGAAATATAAGTTAAAACACAAAGAATCACTTAAACAAGGTTTTAAAAGAAGTTCCGAAACCCTAGTTTTAAAAGAAGATGAAAAACATTTGAAACCGCATGATTCTTGTAGAAAACCTAATGGACAGTGTAAAACATTAGGAACAAACTAAAATCATTCTAGATCTGTATAGATCTAGGAGATATAGGCAGAAATTAGGGTTTCAGAAGAACCCATAATGAGACGAAGAAACCTGTCCAGAAACTCAAAGATTGTGTCAAATATAGAATGATTCTGCTTGAAATCACCCTGGAATAGCCAAGAATAGGCAGGAGATGAACCCTAGACGCAGGTCTGCATGTCCCCGGGCCCCTGAGGACCTTAGAAAAGGCAAGCATAGCATGAGAGAAGCCATTGAAAGCTTAAGAGACGATGAGAGGTGACCGGAGATGACCGGAGAAAAGAGGTCGGTGGTTGAAGGGCTAGGGTTTAGTTGAGAGTTACTGAGAGAGGAGAGGATCTTAGGGCGGCGGATTCTAGGAAATGATTAGGGTTGGGGGTGGTTTAGGATTAAAAAAAGCAAGAATTAATACGGGCCGTTGATCTTTCAAATCAACGGCTATGATTTAATTGGTGCTGGGTCGGGTTAATTGGGTATGAAATTGGGCTAGGTTGAGTTCAATTTAGGCTACAATTGAAAGCCAAATCTGGCTATAATTTAAATAGCCACTTTTCCCTATTTTAATTTATAAAAAAATAACAAAATAATTTCTGAGGACAAATTAAAAGTATTGAAAAGATTTATAATTTATAATCATCAATTTAAAAATACTGGGCTTGATTTTTATGAACATAAACGCAATGAGATATTAAAAGGGACTAATATTGTAATTATATGCAATTTAGCTTAAAAAATACTAAATAAATTTGTAGAAAAATGTATAAAAATTCCCTTGGCTACATTTAACATAAGTATGCGAATACAATAGGTAAATCACCAAAATGATAGTTTTTGAAGTAATTATTGAGATTTTATAGATAACAAAGGGAAAATAAATCAATTTAAATCTTTGAAAATTGTGAAAAACAATAAAACACTTGGATATGCTTATATATGCACACATATGCTGTTTTGAAAGTATTTTGCATATTGAAAAATATATGTAGGGAAAAATTGGGTGTCAACACTCACACTCTCAACCAATCTCACCCAGAAATGACAACATAATTTCTGCTGTTTTTCAAACAATTTTTACACAGAAAAGAAGAATCAATTTGAGCCTTAGTATTTGAGAGCACAAGGAGAGAAGAAGAAGAAGAAGTTGGACTCTTCTTAACCTCTTTCCACACTCTCAAGTTGATAGGCATAATGAGCCTCAATCAAAGATTTCATTTGCTCTTCCAAAGTGCGGATAGTCTCATCATTTCGATGTAGTGCTTGTTTTAAGTCCTCGAGTGCCAAGCTTTGCTTATCCTCAGTTTCAAGAATGGCCTTCAACATGAGCATCTTCCTCTCATTTTGAGCATTTGAGAGTTCTTCTTGGTTTTAATCAAGTGCCAAAGAAGGATTTTCGGCTTCAACCTCTAAGGAAGGTTCTTGGCTATCATTTACATCCGAGGCATTTTGAACCTCTAAAGCTTCAAGCATTTCTCCCATTTGTACGTTTAGCCTTCCAAGCGCCAAATTATTTTGGAGACTATTTTCCAAAAGCTCCTCCAAGGAATTTTGCTATTTGTTTCCTCCTTCAAGTAGGTATTCTATAATAAACTTAAACTCTCCATTTTGATCATGCTCAACTTCTTCCACTTCCATATCCCTATAATTTCCATCACAAAAAGTAGAATCATCATAGCGGGGAATTGGGGAAGGGAAGGACATATAAGCACAATGATCCCAATGACCATTTTGACGACCACACTTATCACAAATACTCCACTCATGGGTTTGCGATTGTGCGTACAATCCGCCCCCGGGAGAATTTTGAACAATTTTGCCAATAGTGTGGTCCTACACAATAAGGAAAAGGGTCATCAAAGTATGAACAACTACCATCCGATCAATTTTCATTATATGATGCCATTTTTTGAAAACTAAGAAAACAAATGAGAACACAATAAGAAGATAAGCAAAGTTGAGAAAATAATTACACAAATATTTACAAGTTTGGACCAAAGCACATCCGCTTACTTCTCAAACAACCTAAAGACGCCAAATTGTTCCTCGGCAACAATGTTGATTTTGATGACGTCCAAATCCACTACTAAAAAGTAAATGGACACGGTCGCATACAGTATAATTTACCCAACTATAAGTCAGGGTCAAATCCCACAGAGAACAATATGTAGGCGATTAGGCGTGTAAGAGAATTATCACTTATTATGCTACGCGAAACACTTAGAATGATTTTGAAAATATTTATAACTAAATGCGAAAATGTAAACTAACCTAGAAAGCAAGTAAGATGATTAATGACTACAAGCACGGATACATGGGGAATTACACTCAAGTAAGGATCCAATGTATTTTACGATTTTATGAGTATGAGCAAGTTTATGTTAATTAGCCTCGGGTAATTAATTCTATACTAGCTTCTTTCAAAGACTAACAAGACTTCCTAATTAAATTATTCCTAAAACAATTAAGATAATAAGAACACCCGAATATGGCTACAAGTAGTTCAATCCTAACCCTAGGTAGAATCTATAAAGTGAGGGTTAAAGCCTCAAGTTCTTGTTAATTAATATGTCCCAACCCCAAATTATCATTCCCAAAATTAATTCGAAGTAAATGGGCGAGTCCTAGGGTTAGCTTGTCACGACCCCAAACCGGACCCGGTCGTGATGGCGCCTCTCGTGAAGACAAGGCCAGCCGACACAATTTTTCAAGTCAACCATTTTCCATTAAAAGTTGTTTTATACCATTTATAAACCGTTAATCTCATAATGAACATTTAATAGAAAAATGCAGAATAATTACACAAGCCCGACATCGGGGTGTCACTAGTCATGAGCATCTACCAAGGTCTGAATACAACAAAAACAGTAAAATGTACTAAGTACAGAGATGAAAATGAGAGGAAGGAAGCGGTGCTGAGAACGTCGTGCAGCCACCTTGCTAACTCTGATGACTCCGCGTCTGAGCAACCAACACCTGCTACCGGGTTCCGAAATACCTGAATCTGCACACAAGGTGCAGGGAGTAATGTTACTACAACCCAGTAAGTAATAAGAGTAAATAAAGGCTGAGTAGTAGGAAACAGTGAATCCACATTTATGTTAAACTCAATGAGCACACAGGCTACTAAATCAGAATACGAGTCAATCGCCTCTTTTAAAATCCAGCTTTTGCTAAAAATCATTTAAAATTCCTTCCGACAGATTCAATAGGGGTTCAATACCATTTTTTTATAAAAGAGCTGAAAATCATAATCGGCCCCTCGGGCAAAACATAGTTCATAAACAGCCGCTCGGGCAAAAGAGGAATCATAAACACCTCCTAACAAGAAAATCTCAGTGGAAATAACAAAGGCCAAATCAGTGATTAAGTTCTGAACATATCATAAACCCCAGCTTAAATGAAAGTTGTTTAAAAACATTTATCTAACATTTTCTACAGAGGCTCAGTATAAAGATGAGCGAAAACAGTCATTAAATCAACATATTCGATAGAAACTCACTCTAAAGAGAAGTGAAAATCAGTAAGTTCATAATCAGGCCCCTCAGGCGAACATCACTCATCTGCATGTATATATCTATCGCCCCTCGGGCTAGCCTCTCAGTCACTCGTGACTCAGCTCCTACCAATCAGCGCTCACACTCAGCACTCACGCTCAATAGGTACCATATAGTAACCGCTGCGGCGTGCAGCCCGATCCATATATCGCTGCGGCGTGCAGCTCGATCCATATATATAGTCGACAACGCTCACTGGGGGTGTGCAGACTCCGGAGGGCTCCTACAGCCCAGGAGCTGTATCGCTACAGCGTGCAGCGCGACATATATATATATATATATATATATAGATAATGTTGCGGCGTGCAGCCCGATCCATAGATTATAATCCTCACAACCAGGCCCTCGGCCTCTCTCAGTCATCAACCTCACAATCAGACCCTCGGTCTATCTCAGTCATCAACTCACGATCACTCGTACCATCAATAAAACAGGGAACCCAGCCCAAACAGTTTTCACATTTCTAAGAAATATAGTGATAAAACCAGATTTCGAACAATAACCAGGTAAAAACATGTCAGAGGATATGCTTTCAAAACAAATAGAGTGAGGAAAAATAGTAAAAATGCCCTTAAGGGTCTCAACAGGTCGACACAAGGCCCCAAACATGGCATACAACCCAAAATCTCATACGCGACTTGACAATCGTACGGGATGGACGAAGTCACAATCCCCAACGGTGCACAACTCCACGCTCGTCATCTAGCATGTGCGTCACCTCAAAATAACACAACGATGTGTAATCTGGGGTTTCAAACCCTCAAGACAGTATTTACAATCATTACTTACCTCGATCCGGTCCAAACTCTAGCCCGCGATGCCTCGCCCGCGATAATCGACCTCCGGATGCTCCAAATCTAGCCACAATCAGTACATAATCATTAAAATATGCCAAGGGAGCGAAGCCCACTCGAAAATATCCAACTTAACATCAAAATCCCGAAATTGCTCAAACCCGGCCCGCGGGCCCACGCATCGGAATTCGACGAAACTCACAAAATCCGACAACCCGTTCAACCACGAGTCCAACCATACCAAAATTACTAAATTCCGATAACAATTCGGCCTCCAAATCTTCAAATCTTATTTTTAAATCCCTAGGTCCAAATCCCCAATTTACACCTCAAAAACATGTAATCTAGTCGGATCATTCGATGATAATTCAATATTATGGAGCAGAAATAATCACAAGTGACTTACCTCAAGATTTCCCATGATTTCTTGCTCAAAAATCGCTCCAAGCCGTGTTCTTTCACCAAAAAAAAAAGGTCACAAATGAGCAGAAAACGCAGCAGCTTTATTAAGCCTATTCTGGTCGCTAAAAGCCAGATCTGGTCGCTAAAAGTGCCAAATCTGGTCGCTAAAAGGTGCACACCAGATCTGATGCACCAGCAATCTTTAATTTCACTAAAAAGGCTCTAACTCCATCATATAAACTCGGAATTCGATGATTCTTGTTCCTATGAGTCACAAATAATGATACGAACATAGTCCTTCAATCGAAACTCAATTCGGAGCTCGTTTGCTCAGTGCGATATCAATTTCGCTCGTTAAACAATTAACTCGTGATTCGCGTCAAAAATCCAATCGCGACTTGATGAAATTAGACCAAACTTTCCAGATCACTCCTATAATTCATTATCAAAATTTCGGAAGTCTCAAAATCAAATTTCGATCTCTAGAACTAAAAATGGACCTTTGGATCATTACAAGCTTATAATCAAAACGCCAAAAATCTTTCAAAAACTCTTCCAAAACATATCCGAGCCTCATGGGACCCCGACCAAACATGCCAACATACCCCATAACAAAATTCAAACTTGTTCCAACCTTCGGAACGCTCAAAACAACATCAAAACATCAAATCACCCTCGGATTCAAGCCTAAGAATTCCAAAACTTCCGAAATCCGAATTCGATCAAAAAGTCGACCAAGCGACGTCCAAATGACCTGAAATTTTTCACACACATCACAAATAACATAACGAAGCTACAGCAACTTTCGGAATTCCATTCCGACCCTCGGATCAAAATCTCACCCATCAACCGGAATTCGTTAAAATATTAACTTTGCCAATTTAAGCCAAATTCCACACCGGACCTCCAAAACCAATTCCGATCGCGCTCCTAAGTCATAAATCATCTAACGGAACTAGCCAAATCATAAAAATTCTGATCCGAGCTCATGTACACAGAAGTCAACTCTTGGTCAAACCTTTCAAATTCAAAGCTTTCAACTGAGACTATTCTTTCGAATTCATTCCGATTTTTCCTGAAACCAAGACCAACGATCCACATCAGTCATAATGCATAACACAGGGCAAGTCATGTCCGGGAACTGGAGATCAAAGTGCAAAAGCTCAAAATGATCGGTTGGGTCGTTACATCCTCCCCCACTTAAACACACGTTCGTCCTCGAACGTACCCAGAGTTGTTCTAAAAGCCAACCAATAGCTGAATAACCTTACCATGTATATACCCGGGGGTGATCCCATGTCACCCTATCTCATATAGGTCCGATAACACCTTTTAACTAAAATTACACAATCCAATCTAGCCCATAAACCATAGAACCACATATTCACTTCTGAAACCATCCATACGATCAAAACCTCACACCGATACTCTGAATAGACCCGAACTAGCTGTAATAACCCATGCCTGCAACCTCAAGTGCAATTATCCGATATACCACGTAACTCAAACACATGTAGCGATAACTTCCATTCACAGCAGCTGCACACAACACCCGAATACCGGTAGAAACCCCTTATCAACTAAAGTCTCATTCCAACACTTCCATATACTGCCAATGATAAATGAAACACGCAAAAAATCATAACCATCTCTCAGATCAGTCATCCATAAGGTTACTTCTCCTTTGGTAAGGACCATAGCAAATTTCTGAATCGAACCTCGATATTTACCCATCATACATGCTAAAATCGAATCCGTTCATTACAGGCCCAAACGATCTCATCTACTCCAACACAATTACTCTGGTGACATGACACACCAAGACAGGCTAAGTCCACAACTTGCGCAGTCCGCGCACCAATAAGCAACAATCCGAACATACTCACATCATGAAACTGACTCAAACGAAAGAGCCGTACCGCAAGCTCACCAATATCATCACATCACATGGTTGAGAACCCGTCTCACATCATAGAAATAGAACATACAAATTTTACNCATTCAACCACGAGTCCAACCATACCAAAATTACTAAATTCCGATAACAATTCGGCCTCCAAATCTTCAAATCTTATTTTCAAATCCCTAGGTCCAAATACCCAATTTACACCTCAAAAACATGTAATCTAGTCGGATTATTCGATGATAATTCAATATTATGGAGTAGAAATGATCACAAGTGACTTACCTCAATATTTCCCATGATTTCTTGCTCAAAAATCACCCCAAGCCGTGTTCTTTCACAAAAAAAAACGTCAAACTGAGCTAAAAAACTGTAACAGCTTTAATAAATCCGATCCTGGTCGCAAAAGGCTTAATTCCCGTTGCTAAAAGGTCCAATCTAGTCGCTAAAAGCTGCATACCAGATCTGATGCACCAGCAGTCTCTAATTTCACTAAAATGGCTCTAACTTCATCATACGAACTCAGAATTCGATGATTCTTGTTCCTATGAGTCACAAATAATGATACGAACATAGTCCTTCAATCGAAACTCAATTCGGAGCTCGTTTGCTCAGTGCGATATCCATTTCGCTCGTTAAACAATTAACTCATGATTCGCGTCAAAACCCAATCGGGACTTGATGAAATTAGACCAAACTTTCCAGATCACTACTATAATTCATTATCAAAATTCCAGAAGTCTCAAAATTAAATTTCGATCGCTAGAACTAAAAATGGACCTTTGGATCATTACATGCTTATGCTCAAAACGCAAAAATCTTCCAAAAACTCTTCCAAAACATATCCAAGCCTCATGGGACCCCTACCAAATATGCCAACACACCCCATAACATAATTAAAACTCGTTCCAACCTTCAGAATGCTCAAAGCAACATCAAAACATCAAGTCACCCTAGGATTCAAGCCTAAGAATTCCAAAACTTCCGAATTCCGAATTCGATCAAAAAGTCTATCAAACCTCGTCCGAATGACCTGAAATTTTTCACACACATCATAAATGACACAACGGACCTACTCCCATTTCCGGAATTCCATTCCGACCCCGATATCAAAATTTCCACTGCCGACCAGAAAATGCCAAATTTCCAATTTCGCCAATTCGAGCCTAAATCTACCACAGACCTCCAAAATACATTCCGGACGCGCTCCCAAGTCCAAAATCACCTAACGGGGCTAACCAAATCATAAAAATCCAAATCCGAGATCGAATACTAAAAAGTCAAAACTTGGTCAAACCTTTCAAATTTCATGCTTCAACTGCGAATTGTTCTTCCAAATTTCCTGAAAACCAAAACCAGCGATATACATAAGTCATAATACATCACACAAGGCAAGCCATGCGCGAGAACTGGCGAGCAAAGTGCAAAAGCTCAAAACGACCGGTCGGGTCGTTGCATCCTCCCCCACTTAAACATACGTTCGTCCTCGAACGTGCCTAGAGTTGTTCTAAAAGCCAAACAATCATTAAATAACCTTACCATGCATATACCCAGGGTGATCCCATGTTACCCTATCTCATATAGGTCCGATAACACAATGAAACTGCATTTTTCACATTCCAACCTAGCCCATAAGCCTTAAAACCACATTTCCACTTCGGACATCATTCACAAGATCAGAATCTCACATCTATATTCTAAATAAGCCCAAACCAGCTGTAACAAACCATACCTGCAACCTCGCATGCAATTTCATGATAAACCACGTAACTCAAACGCTCGTAGTGATAGATTCTATTCACAGCAGCTGCAAACAGCACCCGAATACCGATAGAAAAACTCTTATCAACTAAAGTGTCATCCTAACACTTTCATATACTGCCAATGATCCCTAAAGCACGCGGTAAGCCATTACCAATCAGCAGTACCTTTTCTTAATCATCTGAAATTGCCCGTGCTGCCTAAGAATTTTATGTCCTTCCTTTCAAAACGGAACTGTAACCTTACTCACGCAATTCTCCATCCTCCATAACATATCGCATGTGCCATACCATCCTAGGATATCATTAGAACTTTATATCCCTTCCGAGCCACAAGCAACTATGCACTCAACTAACCAAGAACTTTCCATTGATCCCATCTAGAAGAAAAACACTATACATCCCATTCTCCTCATGCTCATAGAAAATATACATCTCTAACCGTGGCAGAAAGCCATCAAGAACTCTCCGAATTTCATTTGGACAAACTAAACCGTCAGGACCGAATCCTTCTAACTCAACCAAGCTATGCAGGCCACTAAAACCCAAGAGCATTGTCGCTAAACACCTGTAATTCATTACCTCATAGGCATCCAAAGAACTAACCATATCCTGACCATACCTGTCACACCCCGAACATGGGGGGCGAGATCGGCACCCAGTGCCTCACCTATCCTTGCGTACCAACTTGCAACTAAGGGACTCTGAACATATGATGTCATACTTTTGGCCATGGGCCGCATTGCAAGACGACAGTGAATGCTGACTAAATATCAATAAAAAACTTGGCGACAAGGCCGTCATATTTATTACAACTGACAAACCAACCAAATATACATACAAGGCCTGAAAGCCCAACATAATGCACTAACTGACAAAATATGTCTACAAGCCTCGACTAATAAATATACTGTGATCGGAACGACTCTCCGACCTACTCATGACATATATACGTATATATACAAGATATACATAAGGCTCTAGACACGGAAAATCCGAAAGGCATGGAGCGTACCGATCAAGCTGAACTCGGGCAACACTTATTGAAGAGGCCTACACGTCTGTCTGTCTGACCTGCACGCATGAAATGCAATGCCCCCAGAGAAGGGACGTCAGTACGAAATAATGTACTGAGTATGTAACGCAATATACTGAAAGCTGAAACTGAACTGATAATATAATAACTGCAAGTAGCTGGAAGTCAAAGATAATCTGAAGATATGCTTACCTTCTCATACTGACTCAATTCTCTCAATATAGTAAGTAAAATAGTTGTCCGGCCCAATAAGGCTCGGTATACATATATATCTGCTCTGCCGTAGTAGGCTCGCTCATAAGCGCTCGGCCATACTAGGCTCTGTATCTCGACCAACTGGGCTCACTCATATGCGCTCGGCCACAGTTGGATTGTTATATAACTTACCATCTGATCAAAGGTTGCCCAATAGGGGCCTGCAAATCGATTATAGCTCGATGTTAATGAAAATACTTTTAATATTGTATATATATAGACTCTCTGCTCTCTTGAATGGAAGAAGGAAATACTCAATGGAATATGAATTTCTCTTTATACATCGTTATCAAACTTGTGTAATGACAGGATCATGCCAAAATGAAGGAAGAGCTTAGCCTTAACATACCTGGAGTAGGAAAAATCCGTATGATGTCCTTGGAAAAAGTTACACCTTACTTCGTTAGAACAACAAAAATTGGATTAAGCTTCTGCTTCCTCGAATTTCTTGAACGGAACTTCAAGCTTCATGCTTGTTGAGGTACTGAGCTAATTTCTTAGATTCTGTTCTTGAAATTTTCAAATCAAGAATGAATTGCATTTTTGCTTCTTTGAATCACTACGTTACTTCATGATAGAAATCTGATTTTTGGTGTGTCTAACATTTCTTCCTAAGTTAATGCCTTCCTAAGAGGTTTGAGAATAAATCACGTTTTTGTGGTCTTGAATTGAAACTTTTGGAATGAAACTTTGAAAGAGTTTGCAAGATGCCTAACGTTCTGTCTTGGTATTCAAACCTTTTTGAAATGAAATTGCATGGTTTATTTTAGTCTTTAATTGGAAGACTTTGATTAGGCAAAGTCTTGGAATGACACCCTAGCAAGGAATGATATTAGTCATTCCTTTATAACATGGCTAGCTGCCACGTGAGGTTGGGGATGGAATATTTAATCTTTATCCACTTATTAGTTGACTGGGTAATGTTCTATTATCCGGTAATTAATTAATTACCTGCATAATTTAAAAATTGCCCCAAATTACTTAAAATTCTACTTATTTTTAATATACTTTATATATATTTTATACATTTATACTACCGTGGTCATATGGTACGTCGCATGGTACTAGTTTATAATTGTCGAGTATTATCGCTTGACCCGTATTTTATTTTAAATTGGTCATTTCCATCGAAACTCATTTTCGTCAATCCGTGTACCCCTTTATGCTTCATAACACTTATTCATTGCTTATTATAAATAGCATAAATCCATCGTAATATAACATTGCTGGGTGCAACACTATCGTAACTTAATACTGCAAAGCGTAATATCGACGTAATATTGCGGGGCGTAACATCATTCCCCCCTTTAGAACTTTCGTCCTCGAATGTTGGCTGATGCTCTTATCATTTTCTTAACTTATAACATTTGTGAATACCTTAATACTCTTCTTGCCATTTAAGCAGTTTCTCTGTGAATAAATTCAAAGTCTAGGGTATTCCCCCCTTTAGTCTTTTCGCTCATATCATGACCCGTGGTCGAAATTTTCCTAATCCTACAACTTCTGTTACCTCATGTCATGCAGCCTGTATGACCCTGGCTTTGTAGGTGCATTTATGCAATTCATCTTTCCTTTTTCCTTTTATTTTTGGTCAATCTCTAGGCCTTACTTTGTATATACGAGGCTTAATAGGATACCTCTCTGGGCCTCTATAGGTATACTAAAGTCCTTTGCTCGATACTTTGTAGAACATGCGAATATGGCGATATCTTATTTCATGGATCTGGTTACCCATTCACATGACTTTACTGCACTTACATGGGTTATACTATACCATAATTTTTGCTTCAACCTGCCTTTACTGAGGTACGCTTACCAAGCTCCCAGTTACTTTTGTTGCCTATCCTTTAGGTATAAATCTCAGTCTTTCAATGTTCCCATTACCGTTCGTCTTAAGAATGGCGGCCTAATCTCATCTCATACTTTGTGACTTTTGTCCATCCATTTTTGATTTGCCTCAATATTAATCTATAATATACCACTGATAACTTGAAACTTCTTACGTCATACCTTGCCACTAGGGCTTACGTCCCATCGAGGAATATTTGGAGTGATTTTCCTGATTCACTTAAGGGTGATACTATACTTCAATGACCGTATTTTATAGCATCCCAATGTGATTCACTTATGTGGGTATTTTAATCTCGTACAATCCATGAAATCCTTTTCAAATCACTACTCACTTGAGGCCTAAACGTCATCCTTTATCTATTACAATTACACCCTGATTATACTAGCAGGGGAGCATTCCATCTTTTCTAAATGCTACTAGGCTTAGACTCCTTTGAGTTCATTCAGGCTATATTGAGCTTTTCCATAACTTAGAGAAACATTCAGCTCTTCTTGTTTTCATGGGCTTAATCCTGATGACTTATCCATTCTCGTCACATTCTCACTCGCCTTTTCTTATCCTTACTCTTGTCTTCCTAAAACCTTGTCACTCTACCATACTTTATCTTGCAACCTACACATATCTATTTATACTACTTGCAACATTTCTTCAACTTGCCTGCACCATAGATTTTCTTATATTATTCTGGAATATCAAGCGAGACGTCACATCGTCTCTAACTCTTCTATACTCATTTAACTACACCTCTCGATACATAGAAACCATAGACTGGAAGATATGCCACTAACGCTGCCGCTATCATTCCTGGATATTGAATCCACGTGCTTATAACCTTCTATCCGAAGTATGGACTATTTATAACTTTCTGCATTTCAGTATCTCGTACGTTGTTCACTTTTACCTTACTTACTTAAAATCTCGTATCGTATCTTCAATTTCTTTCATAACCTCCCTTCCACCTAGGTGTAATTCATGTCCATAACTTGAAACTCTATTGTAATACTCACACCTCTGGTACATACACAATTCAGTGGGAGCTTCGTACTGACTTCTTATGAGGCGCGTGCTTTTCTAACTGGATTTACCGTAGAGCCGTTATAGATTATGGTTGTTGTGTTATTTCTCTTGAATGTCTGATATTAAGAGTGATCCTGTCATGTTCTCAAGCACAACTTCTATAATTTTTCTAGGTCCAATAATCAGACTCCTGATTTACTTAGGTGATGTAATTCTTTAGTTTCCTCTTCCTCCTGATCAACCTTTACATAGGCTTAAGCTATCTTCCGATCAGTGGCTCATGGTATCAGTTATTACCTTAGCCTTTCATGGGCATTACGGAATATCCATGATACAATCTTCTAATAATTCAATCCTTTGTCTATGCCCTGGGCTCAATTCTTTCATTTAACTTATATCGGAGTCTTCTATGGCTGTATGATTATCAACAAATATGCTACCTGGATAATGCTCCAAAATCTCGAGTGTATCCATAACGTACTAACTCTGGATCATTGATCGAATAATTCCTTTCGTTCCATCTCAAATTTCTTTAAACGCGTGCAATTACTTTTCATGGTCTTTCTGCCCCTTGTTGCGTCCATATTTAGCTTATCTTGGTGCCCAACTTGCTAGAGTTTTCATACAACTCATATGATCTCGAATATTACTTTTAATTATTACTTCCCGTTCATTACCCACTGTAGGTGCCATTTTCCTTTGGAATGCTTACAATGTCGTTGCGAGATTGTTGTTACACGACCATTTTCTCTTTAGGTCGTTGTGCTTAGGTTGAAGCCTTCTTTCTTATCTCCTCAACTAGTCTTTCGTAGTAGTTTTTTGGGAGAACCCTTGACTCTTGTAAAGCTGTGAGCTTATTACGGACCTTTTTGATGTCCTTACTTGCCTACAATCATTCGTAGTTGCTTACTTCCATGCCCTTGTGCTTGTATGGTTGCTTGTGAACTGATATTTTGAGTGCCTTCCCAGTGGCACTTTCGTTTATCCCCGTAACACTCATACGGTACCTTTAACTACTCCGAATCTTGTTTGAACATATCTCGAGTATTATAACGACATTCTTCGAGGCTAAATTCTCCATGTTGGGTTCTACTATGTTTATCTTACACGATCTGATGACTCGTCTGTAACCTCCTGTTTAGCCATAACTGGGATATTCCTGACCAATTACTAACTACTCGTTGGCCCATTCTCATATCGATATTCCTCGTAATCCTTCTTGGGTTATTTCCTTTGTACTAACCTACGTCTCGCACTAGCAGATTGGGCAGGAACCTTTACTTTCTCTCCTTGACGTCGTGCTTGCACAATATTCTTGAATCATAGCGTTTCAATAAGATTTGGATAATTGTCATCTCATTCCTCTTTCATTTATCGCATTCTTCCTTTACCATTCCATAGTCACTAGAACCACTTAGTTCTGACCTAATGCCACATCACTCCATATTCCCCCCCCCCCCCCTTTAGGGGTGTACTAAAAGCTGAAGCCACGAGGATCTACCTATAGATATTTTACCTCTTCATCTTTGGCGTCATTTCTCAACATCAATGATCCTTACTCTCCTTGCGGCAATCCTTCTGTACCAAGGATGACAAATTTCCTTACTCGCGAGGGTGACACTTAATGTAACTGGTACATATAGTCCCTCAAGCTTAACTTTGCTAACGTTGCTTGCTTTAGGGAAGCGTCTTCCTGAATGACCATTCTGTGAATTCCTCATGAATCTTCTTCTGTGGTCCATTCTATTTTCGCCGGAACGAAATCTAAAATTACCATGATGCCGAGTACTTTCCAATCATTAAATCCCTAATACATATTTAGTTTATCTTGTTTACCAGCCCATACTGATTTCTATTACTCCGGGGATTAACTTTCCCCTCTGGTAGTCGCGTTGGAGTCACGAACTTATTTCTCGAAATGAGGATATAACCTTATGGTCTATACTCTTTTGTTGTCTTAACGCCCATCACCTTTCGTCTCTTCCTTTATTTGACCATAGGTTCTGTAACACTCTACCGTTTTCATCGACGTATCACACCTTATTCATAATGCTTCCTTATCTCTCTTCTCATTACTCTGCTAATATTTTTGCATATCCCTTTTCTTGTGAAAACTTCAATACGACATTCTTTCGCTTTTAGCTTTCCTTTTCTCCATCCAGTGGCTCTTCAATTTGCTTAACGTTCTTGCTCTACTAGGGACGCGAGCCACACTAAGGTAATATTTATCCCTTCATGGCTTATAGTTCATGTCTTTGTAGTATTCAAATCTGGCTGCACTATTTCATAGTGCACCATCTGGGTGTCTCATAAAGAGATCTATTAGAACATTTGTAATATCCTTCGAAAATGTCAACTGACGCAAACAATTCATCCATCATATCTTCTTATATTACTTCTGTTAACCCCCATAGGGCATATCTAGAATGGGTGCGACCAATTGTATATACCTTTGTTACTATTGAATATAACTCAAAAAGCTCATGCTCCTCTACCTCAATTATAAACGTTGTTAACCTTCATTAACTGGGTATCTCGTACCCTTTTTTACCTTGCTCCTTTTACTTGCTGAAACCTGTACTTATCTTCTTAATCTCTCATTGTCCTTTACTATTAAGATGGATATGCATTCTTGCCTTAAGGCTTCTTATCAGGGAGCTTACACCCTCCAGTACACCCATGATCTGCTAAAGACCTTACATTTACTTTATTGAAGGCATCACCAAAAAATACAATCCCTCTGACTCAGCTCGTCCACAACTATCTCTCTTTCCAACCGTCATTCCGGATGTAGGTATCGTCTTATTACGGTAATAAAAAAAATCAGAATTTCAATTTTTATAAGTGAGCTCTACCACACGATCTAGAGTAAGAAGAAAGAGTGACAATCCTAAATGCCCTGTAGCCTCCTGCTTATAAGTGTGGTGCACGACACACCCATAAACAAGAGTCTATTAAACACGGCTTGTAGACTCCCTAGGACAGAACTGCTCTGATAGCACTTTTGTCATGCCCCAAACATGGGGGGCGAGAACGGCACGCAGTTCCTCACCTATCCTTGCGTACCAACTTGCAACTAAGGGACTCTGAACATATGATGTCATACTTTTGGCCAAGGGCCGCATTGCAAGACGACAGTGAATGCTGACTAAATATCAATATAAAACTTGGCCGACAAGGCCGTCATATTTATTACAGCTGACAGACCAACCAAATACACATACAAGGCCTGAATGCCCAACATACTGCACTAACTGACAAGATTGTCTACAAGCCTCCACTAATGGATATACTGTGATCGGAATGACTCTCCGACCTCTCATGACATATATACGTATATATACAAGATATACATAAGGCTTTAGACACGAAAACTCCGAAAGGCATGGAGCTTACCGATCAAGCTGAACTCGGGCAACACTTATTTATGAGGCCTATACGTCTGTCTGTCTGACTTGCACGCATGAAATGTAGCGCCCCCAGAAAAGGGACGTCAGTACGAAATAATGTACTGAGTATGTAAGGCAATATACTGAAAGCTGAAACTGAACTGATAATATAATAACTGCAAGTAGCTGGAAGTCAAAGATAATCTGAAGATATGCTTACCTGCTGATACTGACTCAGTTCTCTCAATATAGTAAGTAAAATAGCTGTCCGGCCCTATAAGGCTCGATATACATATATATCTGCTCTGCCGTAGTAGGCTCGCTCATAAGCGCTGGGCCATACTAGGCTCTGTATCTCGACCAACTGGGCTCGCTCATATGCGCTCGGCCACAGTAGGATCGTCATATAACTTATCATCTGATCAGACGTTGCCCAATAGGGTCCTGCCCATCGATTATAGCTCGATGGTAATAAAAATACTTTTAATACTGTATATATATAGACTCTCTGCTCTCTTGACTGGAAGAAGGAAATATTCAATGGAATATGAATTTCTCTTTATACCTCGTTATCAAACTTGTGTAATGACAGGATCATGCCAAAATGAAGGAAGAGCTTAGCCTTAACATACCTGGAGTAGGGAAAATCCGTATGTTATCCTTGGGAAAAGTTACACCGTACTTCGTTAGAACCGCAAAAATCGCATTAAGCTTCTGCTTCCTCGAATTTCTTGAACGGAACTTCAAGCTTCATGCTTGTTGAGGTACTGAGCTAATTTCTTAGATTCTGTTCTTGAAATTTTCAAATCAAGAAAGAATTGCATTCTTGCTTCTTTGAATCACTACGTTACTTCATGATAGAAATCTGATTTTTGGTGTGTCTAACATTTCTTCCTAAGTTAATGCCTTCCTAAGAGGTTTGAGAATAAATCACGTTTTTGTGGTCTTGAATTGAAACTTTTGTAATGAAACTTTGAAAGAGTTTGCAAGATGCCTAACGTTCTGTCTTAGTCTTCATACCTTTTTGAAATGAAATTGCATGGTTTATTTTAGTCTTTAATTGGAAGACTTTGATTAGGCAAAGTTTTGGAAAGACACCTTAGCAAGGAATGATATTAGTCATTCCTTTATAACATGGCTAGCTGCCACGTGAGGTTGGGGATGGGATATTTAATCTTTATCCACTTATTAGTTGACTGGGTAATGTTCTGTTATCCGTTAATTAATTAATTACCCGTATAATTTAAAAGTTGCCCCAAATTACTTAAAATTTTACTTATTTTTAATATACTTTATATATATTTTATACATTTATAGTACCGTGGTCATATGGTACGTCGCATGATACTAGTTTATAATTGTCGAGTATTATCGCTTGACCCGTATTTTATTTTAAATTGGTCATTTCCAACGAAACTCGTTTTCGTCAATCCGTGTACCCCTTTATGCTTCATAACACTTATTCATCGCTTATTATAAATAGCATAAATCCATCGTAATATAACACTGCTGGGTGCAACACTGTCATAACTTAATACTGCAAAGCGTAATATCGACGTAATATTACGGGGCGTAACAATACCGATCCGAGCCACTACCAAGCTATCCCATCTATCCGAGTTCCCTTCTGACTTACCTTTAACTTGATACTCCTTCTTGCTATAACATCACAATTTCTCAACCCAGACTTATCACACGAGACCAAAGCACAAAACCACACTGTCTAAGACTCATAAGCCGTTGAATACTCTCTTAAATATCCCTAAAAGCACCACCTTCAAAATACGTTACTCTGAAGAGACTTCCTACGAATCTAAATCTGTTACCTTTACCTTCCTGATACTGATACATAGAATCCCACAATTTATAGAAAATACCACAAGTCTTGACATCTTCCAATGAAAACTTAGTTTCTAACCACATATGCAACTTTAAAATACCCAATTGTTACATGTAGAATCTTGAACACATTAGAAGCACTCTCGCAAGTCATCCACTCTACTCAAACCATAATTAGCCCGATGAAAACAACCGAACAACTTGTGCCTCATTAGCACTTCAGACACTGCAGAATGCAACCTCATCCCAATATAACCAAGCAACTTCCTACTCTATGCACCGAACATCTTTTACCAACAACAACTCAAGACATTCTGAGATTCTCTTACACCTATGAAGCATGACATAACCTCTGTCAAAATTTTCCTTTACTTGAGACATCCTCGGTCTCAATCTCCATAAACCATAATTGATTCACCAGTACGCCTCAAACTGGAACTAATATAGCACATAATCGTGCAATCGCCTAATCAATAACAGACTCCCCCACTTGACTCGAAGCCATAGACCACAACACACACAATAACTCATAACGGATATACCCTATTTCTGCCATAATACCATCGTGAGATTAAACTCAATCCTTCATAAGCTCGTGAAACACAGACCATCTGGTACTTTAAATCTTCTGCAAATCTCGTATTCATCCTCCCAACAGTCAAGCCCACTCTCTTAAGCGACCCAAATTTAAATTTCAACACATATTTTTCACTTGTAAATGAGATCTTCTAACAAACAACATAAGGATGACACAACCTCAGAACACTCCGTAGGTGATAACCCACCTGCTTTGTCTCCAACTAACATTTTCGTATACCTTCCACCGTCATAAACATTACGCAGTCACTTAGTCTTCCTGAGTCTGAACTCATACCGCATCATGAATTTTTTTTACTTCACTCCCACAAGGAAACATAGAAAGATTCTTCACACGCCCATAACTTTGGGCTATACCTCGAATCAAGATGGAAATCAAGCACCTAATAGTTCTTCTATCCTCCAGCAGACCTTTCTCGGCGCTTCCAAATCATATGAATACATCTCGCAGTCACATCATACTCGTCACGTAACTATCCAGTCATCACTTCCCTTAATAGGGACACAACAGCACATATAGATCCAGAAACACGACGCAATCAACACCTCGATGCTCAAGCTATAGGCAAAAATCCGGCCTCAAGTATTCCAGACTGGCCCAACATCAACACACAGGGATCACATCTCGCCCCTCGATCAGTGAATGACGAGCCATCGATGCAAATCTGATTCTGAGCGCTCATGCGCGCACACGAACGCGTGGAAGGAATTCAAAGAGTTACATTTCAAGCTTAATCAAAGGACGCACGATAAGAATTCAAGAATGTGAAGTTTTCCTAAAGGTTCTGCAGCCTCTCGAGGATAAATACAGACGTCTCCGTACCGATCCACGAGACTCTACTAAACCTGCTCATGACTCGTGAGACCAATGTAACCTAGGCTCTGATACCAACTTGTTACGACCCCAACCGGACCCGGTCGTAATGGCGCCACTCGTGAAAACAAGGCCAGCCGACACAATTTCCCAAGCCAACCATTTTCCATTAAAAGTTGTTTTTATACCATTTATAAACCGTTAATCTAATAATGACCATTTAAAAGAAAAATGCAGAATAATGACACAAGCCCGACATCGGGGTGTCACTAGTCATGAGCATCTACCAAGGTCTGAATGCAACAAAAATAGTAAAATGTACAAAGTACAGAAATGAAAATGAAAGGAAGGAAGCGGTGCTGCGAACGTCGTGCAGCCACCTTGCTAACTCTAATGACTCCGCGTCTGAGAAACCAACACCTGCTACCGGGTTCCGAAATACTTGAATCTGCACACGAGGTGCAGGGAGTAATGTGAGTACTCCAACCCAGTAAGTAATAAGAGTAAATAAAGACTGAGCAGTAGGAAACAATGAATCCACATTTATGTTAAACTTAATAAGCACACAGGCTACTAAATCAGAATACGAGTCAATCGCCTCTTTTGAAATCCAGCTTTTGGTAAAAATCATTTAAAATGCCTTCCGACAGATTTAGTAGGGGTTCAATACCATTTTTTTATAAAAGAGCTGAAAACCATAATCGGCCCCTCGGGCAAAACATAGTTCGTAAACAGCCCCCGGGCAAAAGAGGAATCATAAACACCTCCTAACAAGAAAATCTCAGTGGAAATAACAAAGGCCAAATCAGTGATTAAGTTCTGAACATCTCATAAACCCCAGCTTAAATGAATGTTTTTTAAAAACATTTATCTAACATTTTCGACAGAGGCTCAGTATAAATGAGTGAAAACAGTCATTAAATCAACATATTCGATAGAAACTCACTCTAAAGAGAAGTGAAAATCATTAAGTTCATAATCAGGCCCCTCAGGCAAACATCACTCATGTGCATGTATATATTTATCGCCCCTCGGGCTAGCCTCTCAGTCACTCGTGACTCAGCTCCTACCAATCAGCGCTCACACTCAGCACTCACGCTCAATAGGTACCATATAGTAACCGCTGCGGCGTGCAGCCCGATCCATATATCGCTGCGGCGTGCAGCTCGATCCATATATATAGTCGACAACACTCACTGGGGGTGTGCAGACTCCGGAGGGCTCCAACAGCCCAGGAGCTGTATCGCTACGGCGTGCAGCTCGATATATATATATATATATATATATATATATATATATATATATATATATATATATATATATTGCTTCGGCACGCAGCTTGATCCATAGATTATAATCCTCACAACCAGGCCCTCGGCCTCTCTCAGTCATTAACCTCACAATAAGACTCTCAGTCTATCTCAGTCATCAACCTCACAATCAGACCCTCGGTCTATCTCAGTCATCAACTCACGATCACTCGGACCATCAATAAAACAGGGGACCCAGCCCAAACAGTTTTCACATTTCCAAGAAATATAGTGATAAAAACAGATTTCGAACAATAAGGGTCTTAAGGGTCTTAGAGTGAGGAAAAAATGTAAAAATGTCCTTAAGGGTCTCAACAGGTCGGCACAAGTCCCCAAACATGGCATACAACCCAAAATATAATATCAAATCCCTAGGTCCAAATCCCCAATTTACACCTCAAAAACATGTAATCTAGTCGGATTATTCGATGATAATTCAATATTATGGAGTAGAAATGATCACAAGTGACTTACCTCAATATTTCCCATGATTTCTTGCTCAAAAATCACCCCAAGCCGTTTTCTTTCACAAAAAAAAAATGTCAAATTGAGCTAAAAAAACGTAACAGCTTTACTAAATCCGATTCTGGTCGCTAAAGGCTTAATTCCCATCGCTAAAAGGTCCAATCTGGTTGCTAAAAGCTGCATACCAGATCTGATGCACCAGCAGTCTCTAATTTCACTAAAATGGCTCTAACTCCATCATACGGACTCGAAATTCGATGATTCTTGTTCCTATGAGTCACAAATAATGATAAGAACATAGTCCTTCAATCTAAACTCAATTCAGAGCTCGTTTGCTCAGTGCGATATCCATTTCGCTCGTTAAACAATTAACTCATGATTCGCGTCAAAAACCCAATTGCTACTTGATGAAATTAGACCAAACTTTCCAGATCACTCCTATAATTCATTATCGAAATTCCGGAAGTCTCAAAATCAAATTTCGATCTCTAGAACTAAAAATGGACCTTTGGATCATTACATGCTTATGCTCAAAACGCAAAAATATTCCAAAAACTCTTCCAAAACATATCCGAGCCTCATTGGACCCCGACCAAACATGCCAACACACCCTATAACATAATTCAAACTTTTTCCAACCTTCGGAACGCTCAAAACAACATCAAAACATCAAATCACCCTAGGATTCAAGCCTAAGAATTTCAAAACTTCCGAATTCCGAATTCAATCAAAAAGTCTATCAAACCTCGCCCGAATGACCTAGAATTTTGCACACGCGTCATAAGTGACACAACAAACCAACTCACATTTTCCGGAATTCCATTCTGACCCCGATATCAAAATTTCCACTGCCGACCGGAAAATACCAAATTTCCAATTTCGCCGATTCGAGCCTAAATCTACCACGGACCTCCAAAATACATTTCGAACGCGCTTCCAAGTCCAAAATCACCTAACGGAGCTAACCAAATCATAGAAATCCAAATCCGAGATCGAATACTAAAAAGTCAAAACTTGGTCAAACCTTTCAAATTTCATGCTTCAACTGAGAACTGTTCTTCCAAATTCATTCCGATTACCCTGAAAACCAAAACCAACGATTTACATAAGTCATAATACATCACACAGGGCAAGCCATGCCCGAGAACTGGCGAGCAAAGTGCAAAAGCTCACAACGACCGGTCGGGTCGTTACATCGCTAATCCCTTTGAAAACATTAAAGAATAAAAATAATTAAAGAAACAATAATTCACTTCATATTAAATAAAAATCGTTCAATACATAAGAACAACAAGATATTTAATCCACACTTTAAATATGAATATTCCCAAAAACAAGATTCAAGTTTCGAAAAAAACACTACACACTTAGATATACAATAAAAAGCAAGGAAATGAAGAAATGAACATAAATGGGTAAGAAATTCTCAACCAAAAGCTTCAAATCTTCATGACCCAAGTGTGTGCAAGATCCTAGCTCCCAAACTTGTGTTCTCTTCTCAAAATAAGCCAATGATGTCCAAAGGTTGCCAAAGATGTTTTACAAATGAGATAGGTCGTGTATTAAAGGGTTTGGGGCCAAAAAAAAAGTGAAATTAAAGAGGAAACCAAAAATTGAAGCGAGATCTTCGCATTTGCGAAGCTATGTTCGCATTTGCGAACTGTGACTTTCCTGTTGACTATCTCTTTTGCGATAAAGACTTCGCATTTGCGAAGGTTGACTGTCTGGTTTGACTTTGCATTTGCGACCCTATTTTCGCAATTGCGAACACTACTTGACTGGGTTGACTTCGCATTTGTGATTTCTTAATCGCAATTGATTGCTGCTAGCTTCGCATTTCCCACATTTATGTCACAATTGCGACATCTGAGGCCATTTTCTAGATTCTCTTCTTTTCAACTTCTTTTTGACTCGTTTTTACTTGGTTTCTTCATGATCACTTCTAAATCACATAGAACCTATACAATATAAGTAAACGACATTAAAACACATGGTTTTATCAATCAAACATAACACAAATCTAAGCTTAAAGACGAGATAAGTTAGTAAAATACCAACTAATAAAAGACCACCAGTGCCATTGGCTCGGGCCATGAGAGGCCGAGGTCGCGGTAGGTGCCGCGGTAGGGGCAGAGGTGCAGCTCATACAACAGCTAGAGAAACACTTGCAGATCGACCAGTCACTTCATCTCATGAGCAGGTACCAGATACGATTGAGCTAGTAGGGCCAGCTCAGGCACCAGCTATGCCCATTGTGATTCTAGGCCTTCAGGAGGCTTTGGCTAAGATTTTGACTGCGTGCACTAGCCTTGCTCAGCAGGTATAAGTTTCAGCCATAACAACCAGGCCGGGGGGAAGTACTCAGACTCCTGCCGGCCGTACTCCAGAGCAGGTGATGCAGGGACTTCAGACACCAGGGGTACTACCAGCCCAGTCGGTTGCAATTCCTCACGCTTAGGTGGTCCCGCTATGACTGATGATGAGCAGAGGAGAGTGGAGAGATTTGGGAGGCTTCAGCTTCCATCACTTAGTCTTCTTGGACATGTGCCATCAGATTCTTCGCAGACTGGTATTCTAGAGACCAGTGGGGTATTGTTCACTACTTTTTAGTTTCCTGGGGCAGCCTTCAAATGGTAGGAGGCTTATGAGAGGCGCAGGTTAGTCGGTGCAACACCACTTACATGGCATCAGTTCTCCGTTCTCTTCTTGGAGAAGTTCGTACTGCAGTCTCGCAAAGAGAAGCTGCACAGAGAGTTTGAGCAGCTACATCAAGATAGCATGTCTGTGACCCAGTACGAGATGAGGTTTTCAGAGTTTGCTCGTCTCAAGTTTGGTTGGTTCCCACTAATGGGTAGAGGGTATCTGGTGCTACTATCGGCGAGGTGGTTGATATTGCTCGGCAGATAGAGATGGTCCGTATTCAGGAGCGTGTGGAGAGGGAGGCCAAGTGGCCTCGAGGTTTGGGTGGTTTTAGTGGTGCACCTTTTAGGGGGAAGCCTTACCACAACAGAGGTCGTCCTTATGGGCCCGCTCAGATGGCTCGTCCAATTCATCGTGGTGCATCATCCAGCCACGGTTCATATAGTGCTCGTCAGGGTCAGTTATCTCTCAGTGCCCTTCCAGCTCAAAGTTCATCCATTGCTCCATCGGTTCAGGGTTCATCTATGCTAGGTCCTTCTAGTAGTTATCCCGGTACTTGGGGCCCCTTTCAGTCCTCACTATTATTACCAAAGAGTTTCTTTGAGTGCGGGGAGTTTGGGCATATGTGGAGGCCGTGTCCTCGTTGTTGATACCAAATTTTTTCCTGTATATTTTTAATATGCAAAATACTTTCAAAATAGCATATGCACGCATATATAAGCATGTCCAGACGTTTTATTATTTTTCCTTAATTTTCTTTTAAGGATTTTAAACCAACTTATTCCCCTATTTTTATTCATAAAAAACCCAATAATAATTCCCAAAATTTTTATTTTTGGCAATTCACTTATTGGATTCTCATATTTATACTAAAATATAGCTAACATAATTTTTGCATATTTTTACAAATTTATTAGTATTTTTAAAGCTAAATTGCATATAATTACAATATTAGCCTATTTTAAGATTCAATCGTGTTTGTAATTTTAAAATTGACTCCAGTAATTTTATTTTCTTAATTATATATTACTAATCATTTTAGTACCTTTAATTCAATTCCAAGAATCATTTCACTATTTTTTTTTATAAAATAAATAAGGGAAAAGTGGCTATTTAAATACTAGCCCCATTTATTTCAATTGTAGCCTTAAATCAACCCCCAATTGAACCCAATTTCATTTTCAATTATCCAGCCCAATTCCTAAAATTATCCGACCCACGACTATCACGACCCGAAACCCAGACCCGGTCGTGATGACGCCTCTCGTGAAGACAAGGCCAACCGACACATTTCAAGCCAGTCTTTAAGCAATTAAAAAATAAGCATTACGTCCAAAACATGATATAAACTCAGAAGTAACAATGACAATACAAAACAATACGCGGAATACAACCCAACTCAGCCCGATATTGGGGTGTCACTAGTCATGAGCATCTACCAAGTCTAAATACAACTGACAAATCTGAAATGTACTCAGTACAGTCTAATAGAATGACGAGAGAGAAAGCAGTGTTGCGAACGCCGACAGCTACCTTGCTAACTCCACTGACAACTGCCACCAAGCTCAGAAAAATACCTGAATCTGTACACAAGGTGCAAGGAGTAAAATGAGTACTGCCAACTCAGTGAGTAATAATTATAAATAAAGGCTGAGTGATAAGAAATCACGAAAAGAGCATCAACATGCTGTATAGAAGCAGTTTCAAAATCCAGTAAGAAAGCAAT
>NW_017672476.1:130122-168031 GCF_001879085.1 Nicotiana attenuata
GGATGGATCCGGCCCCGAATCGCCTAATATTTATCCTGGACATCAAATACGACCTTAGAAACCATTATCACCGCCCCGCCATGATCAAATTACATTTGTTGGCATTTTACGGCCATAAAACTGGAAATCCGCGCGAGTCCCTAATTTTTGTGTGCTATAGCCCACGCCTTCCGCCGTGGGCCCGGATGGATCCGGCCTGGAATCGCCTAATATTTGTCCTGGACATCAAATATTGCATNAATCCATTCGTTAGCATTCATGTTTAGAGTATCTATTTTGTTTAGAGAGATGGAGATGTTGTTCTTATGTTTAAGAGATATATAAAGAGTAAAAAATTTTAATTTCCCTCCAATCATATTTTTACTTTTCCGTTTGTTTCCCTCCGAAAATTGTATTTAACATTTTAGTCCAAAAATGTCATCTTGTTTTCCCTCCTAATAAAGAAGCTAGAATACATTAGTCCTAAAATTTAATCATGATTTCCCTTTTATTATACTTAAGATTAACCAATAAAAATATATATAATTATATATCTACTATTATATAAATAAGGTAATATGTATGACCTTAATTAATGAAATTATATAGACGGCTATTATACAAGCGGTCGATATTACTATGAATCACAATGATATAATTATTATAGGTTATATGTCTGCAACCATATTAGTGAATGGACTTATATGGTTGATATAGGCCGATACGTATGACCTTAATATAAACGACTATTATATAAGCGAGCGATATTACTATGAATCAGAAAGATATAATTAGCATATGTTATATGACTAAAACCATATTAGTCAATGGACTTATATGGTTGCTATAGGCTGATACATATGACCTTAATGAATTAAATTATATAAACGACTATTATATAAACAATCAATTACTATGATATAATTAGCATAGGTTATATGACTACAATCATATTAATAAATGGACCTATATGGTTGCTATAGGCCGATACGTATGACCTTAATGAATGAAATTATATATATAGACTATCAATTACTACGAATCACAACGATATAATTATCATAGGCTATATGACTACAATCATATTAGTGAATATGTATGACCTTAATATAAACGGCTATTATATAAACGATCGATATTACTATGAATCACAACGATATAATTAGCATAGGTAATCATATTAGTAAATGGACCTATACGGTTGCTATAGGCCGATACGTATGACCTTAATGAATGAAATTATATATATAGACGGTCAATTACAACGAATCTGTCACGACTCCAGTTCACCCTCCATGAACATGTCGTGATGGCGCCTAGTTCCTACAACTAGGTAAGCCTATCAATGCGGAAATAACAACTTAACTAGCGAAATAGTTAAATAAAGCTAAACATATTAAAATAATAACTGCATATAAGGCCGCTCGGCCTATATAACTCAAAAGAAATGCGGAAGTCTACAACTCAATCCCAAAACCCGGAAACTCACGGGAACCACAGGCTAACAGAAACATAGTACGCTGCTCTAACTCCTGAATATCTAAACAACTGAGAGAAAAGGGATAGACTAAATACTAAAGCTGGAATAGAATAAAGACTCCTGGTCTACGGACGCGGCAGATATATCTCGAAGTCTCCGTGTATCTCCTCGCCTCAAGGGTAGTGCGCTTGAGAAGAGGTACCTGGATCTGCACATGAAAAACATGCGCAGCAAGGGCATGAGTACACCACAGCGGTACTCAGTAAGTGCCAAGCCTAACCTCGGTTGGGTAGTGACGAGGGAGGTCAGAGCCCTACTGAGGTAAAATATAATAATAATCAACAGTATGAGGGTCTCCCAGGATACCGTCCTGTAGCCCTTTCCTCAACTGTCCAGTGGATCTCCCAGGATACCGTCCCGTAGTCCAACTCATTTTCCAAACCGAAGGACCTCCCGGGATACCGTCCCGTAGTCCAACCATCAATATGCAGGGGATCTATCGGGAATCTAACCCGCAGTCCCAAAGTAAAAGTGCAGGGGGATCTACTGGGAATCGAACCCGTAGTTCCAAAGTGAACAAACAAGGGGGGGGGGGGGAGCTACCGGAATCCCACATCCGTAGTCCCAATATAAATTCACAATCACAACCAGAAGGTACACGGAAATGAAGTACACAAGACAAGCAAATAGGTAGTACTGGCCTAGCATGCTTTACGTAGTACAGTCAAGGCAACTTAAACAATTAGGCAGGTTAAATCAACTAAACATGCTTTTCTAATCTAACACAGGTTATAACTACAAGTAGAATAAAGCAAATATGAAAGGAACTCAATCTCAATATCTTAAGAAAATCGGATTTTTCAACAATTAGCTCAAGCACGCGCTCATCACCTCACGTACAAGGCACTCAATTACCACATATCATATCCTAAGGGGAAAGGTCCCCCACACAAGGTTAGACAAGCCACTTACCTCGAATCGGCACCAAAATCAACTCGAAATCACACTTTTGCCACGAGTATCCGACTCCAAATGGCCCAAATCTATTCAATTCAATTACATATCGTAAGTAATATTGCAAACAACTGATCCCACTATTAAATTTAAAGCTAGGACGCAAAAATAGGTAAAATGACCAAAACGCCCCTCAGACCAATATCTCGGAATCGAATAATTTTTACATTTTCAGAACCCTCGTACTCTCACGAGTCTAACCATATAAAAATCTCCCAAATCGGAGGTCAATTGCCCACTCAAAACTCAATAATTAGGTCTATGAAGTTTCTTCCAATTTTTCCCAAATTTTGACCTTGAATTCGAATTCTAATGGTGGATTTAACTATATAATGATGAAATATAATAAGAAGGCACCAAAGATACGTTACCCAGTGATCTTCACTTCAACTCCCACTCAGAATCGCCTTAAACCGAGCTCTCAATTGATTTTTGTAACTTATGAACTCAAACCCTCGAAATTTCTATTTCTGCCCAGGGATTTCCGCTTCTGGGGACAAGGGACCGCTTCTGCGGTCCTGCTTATGCGGAAAGTGAGCCGCTTCTGCGACTCTCACTAAACGACCACATCCGCTTCTGCGGTCCAGTCAACCGCTTATGCGGTTCCGCTTATGCGGATTATCCACCGCTTCTGCGGTTCCAGCTAAAAGCGAAACGGCCGCATCTGCGGCTATTTTCTCGCAGATGCGAGGCCGCTCCTGCGGAATTTCCTCCGCATCTGCGACGCCTGGAAACTTTGCCCCAAACCGCTTCTGCGACGATCCAACCGCTTATGCGGGTCCGCTTCTGTGGTTCCCAAGCCGCAGAAGCGAAAATACCAGAAGATGAAAAGAACCAGCTGCTGCAACACCTCAAAAATCTCCCCGTTAACCACCCGAAATCATCCCGAGGCCCCCGGGACCTCAACCAAAAGCACCAATACCACCTAATACCTTATTCAAAATTGTACCAATCCTTAAAACACCTAAAACAACATCGGAAGTCCGATTAAATCAAAGATTCAAGCCTAAGAACTTCAAATTCCAACAAAACACACTTTCGATCAAAAACCAAACCAAACCTCGCCTGAATGACCTGAAATTTTGCACACACATCCCAAATGACATGACGGAGCTACTGCAACTTCCGGAATTCCAACCGACCCTCGGATCAAAAACTCACTATCGGATCGGAAACTTCAAAAATTCAAACTTCGGCATTTCAAGCCTAAATGAGCTACGAGCCTCCAAAATGCATTTCGAACACGCTCCCAACCCCGAAATCACCTAACGGAGCTAACGGAACCATCGGATTTCCATTCTGAGGTCGTATTCATACTGTTCCGATTACGGACCATTTTTCAATCCTTAAGCTCTCATTTAGGGACTAAGTGTCCCACAACACTCCGAATCCCAACACCGAACGTCCCGGCAAAACCAAAATAGCAGAAATGAATTTAGGGGAAGCAGTTAATGGGGGATCGGGGCGTAAATTCCAAAAACGACCGGCCGGGTCGTTACAATAAAACAGTCATAAAAATCAATGTCATTTACTATGTGTACTGATATATATATATATATATATATATATATNNNCAGGGGATCTATCGGGAATCTAACCCGCAGTCCCAAAGTAAAAGTGCAGGGGGATCTACTGGGAATCGAACCCGTAGTTACCAAGTGAACAAACAGGGGGGGGGGGGAGCTACCGGAATCCCACATCCGTAGTCCCAATATAAATTCACAATCACAACCAGAAGGTACACGGAAATGAAGTACACAAGACAAGCAAATAGGTAGTACTGGCCTAGCATGCTTTACGTAGTACAGTCAAGGCAACTTAAACAATTAGGCAAGTTAAATAAACTAAACATACTTTCCTAATCTAGCACAAGTTATAATTGCAAGTAGAATAAAGTAAATATGAAAGGACCTCAATATCACTATCTTAGGTAAAATCAGGATTTTCAACAATTGGCTCAAGTACGCGCTCGTCACCTCGCGTGCAAGGCACTCAAAATAACAAATAACAGTTCCTAAGGGGAAAGGTCCCCCACACAAGGTTAGACAAGCCACTTACCTCGAACCGGCTCAATATCAACTAGAAACCACACCCTTGCCACGAGTATCCGACTCCAAATGGCCCAAATCTATTCAATTTAATTACACATTGTAAATAACATCGCAAACAACTGGTTTTGCTATTTAATTCAAAGCTACGACGTGAAATTAGTGAAATGACCAAAATGCCCTTCAGGCCAACACCTCGGAATCAAATAATTTTTACATTTTCAGAACCCTCGTACTCTCACGAGTCTAACCATATAAAAATCTCTCAAATCGGAGGTCAAATGCCCACTCAAAACTCAATGATTTAGCCTATAAAGTTTTATCCCAAATTCTTCCAATTTTGATCCCAAATTCGAATTTTAATGATGGATTTAACTACAAAATGATGAAATATAACTAGAAGGGATTAAAGAAACGTTACCCAATAATCTCCTCTTCAAAACCCTCTGAAAATCGCCCTTACCCGAGCTCAAATTGATTTTTCTAACTTATGAAATCAAACCCTCGAAATTTCTATATCTGCACAGGTATTTCCGCTTCTGCGGACAAGGGACCACATCTGCGGTCCCGCTTCTGTGGCCAATTTACCGCTTCTGCGGTTTTTCATTAAATTCCAGGCTTCCGCTTCTGCGGTATTAAACCACACCTGTGGTTGCCGCTTCTGCGATACACTTACCGTTTCTGCGGTTTCACACAAAGGGCCCAGGGCTGCATCTGCGATAGGGGCCTCGCAGGTGCGTAACCGCATCTGCGGTAGGTCTTCGCACCTGCGAAAAAAGCTGAGGGAGCCCAATTCCGCTCCTGCAATGATCAGGCCGCTTCTGCGGCTCTGCACCTGCGGAACCCAAACCGCAGGTGCGGTTATGACAGGTACCAGCAGTCTTCAGCAACTCGTAAATTCCAAAAACCTTCCGTCAACCATCCGAATTCATCCCGAGGCCCTAGGGACCTCAACCAAAAGCACCAATAACACCTAATACCTCATTCAAACTTGTACCAATCCTTAAACCACCTAAAACAACGTCGGAAACTCGATAAATTCAAGGATTTGAGCCTAAGAACTTCAAATTCCATCAAAATACATTTTCGATAAAAAACCTAACCAAAACACGTCCGAATGACCTGAAATTTTGCACACACATCCTAAATGACATGACGAAGCTATTGCAACTTCCGGAATTTCTTTCCGGCCCTCAGATCAAAAATTCACTATCGGACCGGAAACTTCAAAAATTCAACCTTCGGCATTTCAAGCCTAAAAGAGCTACGAACTTCCAAAATACATTCCGAACATGCTCCCAACCCCGAAATCACCTAACGGAGCTAACGGGACCATCGGATTTCCATTCCGAGTTCGTCTTCACACTGTTCCAACTACGGATCACTTTTCCACACTTAAGCTCTCATTTAGGGACTAAGTGTCCCAAAACTCTCCGAAACTCAACACCGAACGTCCCGGCAAACCAAAATAGCAGAAATGAACTTAGGGGAAGCAGTTAATGGGGGATCGGGGCGTAAATTCTTAAGACGACCGGCCGAGTTGTCACAGAATCACAACGATATAATTATCATAGGCTATATGACTACAATCATATTAGTGAATGGACTTATATGGTCGTTGTAGGCCGATACGTATGACCTTAATATAAACGGCTATTATATAAACGTTCGATATTACTATGAATCACAATGATATAATTAGCATAGATAATCATATTAGTAAATGGACCTATACGGTTGCTATAGGCCGATACGTATGACCTTATTGAATGAAATTATATATATAGACGGGTAATTACTACGAATCACAACGATATAATTATCATAGGCTATATGACTACAATCATATTAGTGAATGGACTTATATTGTTGCTGTAGGCCGATACGTATGACCTTAATATAAACGGCTATTATATAAACGGTCAATATTACTATAAATCACAACAATATAATTAGCATAGGTAATAATATTAGTAAATGGACTTATATGATTGCTATAGGCCGATACGTATGACCTTAATGAATGAAATTATATAGACGGATAATTATTGTGAATCGCAACGATGTAATTATCATAGGTCATATGACTACAACCATATTACTGAATGGCTTATATGGTTGCTATAGGCGTATGACCTCAATATAAATGGCTATTATATAAACGGTCGATATTACTATAAATCACAACGATATAATTAGCATAGGTTATAAACAGCTATTGTTATAGGGAATTATTAGGTAAAATAGAAAAGAAAAAATAAAAAAGGCGGAGGGTAAAATAAAGTAGATAAAAAATGTAACTACTGGTTTAACTTTTTTTTTTAAAAAAAAAAAACTGATTGGGTTGTAAGGAAAAAACTAAAAATGACCCCGTTAAAGGTGAGATTCGATCTCCCGACGCCTCACTCAATAAAAGCAACAATTACCCTTACTTGACCAAAGCACCTATTAGCACTTTTGTATTTTTTTGTGCTTTCATTTATATACATTGGAACCCTAAATTTGGGTTGTATAACTATACATATCTTCCTTGGGAAGTTAATCGATACGCCCAAATTTAGTTTTTGCAGTTGATCCGCCCATGGTCCCTTGACGCTCCATCTTCAGAATTTCAACATGTTTCTTGCTTCTTCCTCTTTTTCTTTTTCCATAATCTTAATCTTAACTTTCATTTATCCTAATCTTAATCATTTTCCCTATAATCCTAATCCTAATATGATGCCTTCAGTTGAAAAAAAAATTTACAGTGGAACTTTACCTTTCGATATACTAAGCAACCTTCCTGATGATGTTCTTGATGATATTCTTATACTTATGCCTTTACCAGATGTTGTTATAACAAGCATCTTATCAAGGAAATGGAGATATAAATGGTGTAAACTTCCATAAATTACTCTTGATCTAACTCTTTGGAAAATACACCAAACAAGTTACTTTGAAAATATTATCCGCCACATTTTGAACCGTCATGAAGGACCAGTTAAACAGTTTACACTCTCAATTCCGTATTGGAAGACTTTACTTATATTAGACAGCTCATAGGGTTCCTCTCTGAAAATGGTATTGAACATCTTATTCTTAAATTTCTGATCAAGGGGAAACCATACAAATTGCCTGCTTCATTTTTCAAATGTGTGCATTTGAGGCATCTATCTCTTGAAGATTGTTTAATTTCTCATCCACCAGCCTTCAAAGGTTTTGAAAGGTTAATTAGCCTGAAGCTATACAATGTTACAATCTTGTCCACATTGCTTGGAAGCTTAATATCTCATTGCCCGTTGCTCGAGCAATTGGTGCTTCTGCTCCCAGATAATTACTGCGGTGTCATTGAAATTAATGCCCCCAAATTGAAGTCCCTTGAATTCACAGGCAGAGTATGGTTTATCAATTTAAAAATTATTCCTCCTTTGGCACAATTATCGCTTGCTTTTAGGGGAGGCTATTTCCTGGAATCAAAACATCACTATACTAGGTTTTTTTGAGTCTTTTTGTGCGCTGGAACATCTCCATTTGGATAACCATAGTCTCAAGGTAAATGTGCTTCATAACTTCACTGTAGTGCATTTTCATAGATGGAATATATTTTGAGCTATGAGTCATCCTTTTAATTTGGGATGTTCTTTCTAGTTATTGGCTGCAGGTGGAGGAGAAGTACCAACTAGTCTTCCCTTTCGTCTTAACTGTGTGAAACATCTTTACCTCTTTGATCTTTATCAGAGTGAATTATATTTCGTCGCCTGTGCTTTGTGTTTAATGAGAAGCTTCCCATATTTACATTATCTGGAAATCAAGGTTCTTACTTAATCATCTGATTATCTTCTTAAGTTCTCATTACTTAGTGGCTTCTTTATACCTCCGATCCTCATTTAAATTTGGTGTTTTTTTAATTCTTTCTTAGGTGGATAATAGTGGGGTACATCTAGCACTGGATAATCTTGATTTGGAAGGAAGTTTTGGAAATACAACATTCAACAAACTCAATATAATTGTGATTAGGAGCATTCGAGGGACAAATCCTCACATGCAACTGTTGAAGCTTCTTTTGGCAAAGTCTCCGGCTCTTATGAGAATCACAATCGAGGCATTGACCTATGAAGATTATGAAATTATCAAATCACTAATTGAGCGTTCAGAATTTAGGTGTGCATCACCTAACGCAGAAGTTGTATTAAACTACTAGTATATGATGTGTTTTGATAATTCGGGTACATGCCATGTTTTGACAATTTTGTAACATATCGTATTTTCACAATCCTGTTATGCCGTGTTTTGACAATTCTGTTACATGCCGTGTTTTAATTTTCTTATGTTTCGTGCTGTGAATCATTTATCATTTGCCGTGTGTTTGTTACTAGACAGCTTAATGCATTCGAAAAAATTAGCTTAATACTAGACATTGGACGTTTATGGTTGCCATTGGCCGATACGTATGAACTTAATGAATGAAATTATATAAACGGCTATAATATAACTATGAATCGCAACGATGTAATTATCGTAGGTCTTATGACTACAATCATATTAGTGAATGGACTTATATGGTTGCTATTAGCCGATACGTATGAACTTAATGAATGAAATTATATAAAAGGCTATAATATAACTGTGAATCGCAACGATGTAATTATCGTAGGTCATATGACTACAACCTTAGTCGGTGGACTTATATGGTTGCCATTGGCCGATACGTATGAACTTAATGAATGAAATTAATATAAACGACTATTACATAACCGTGAATCGCAACGATGTAATTATCGTAGGTCATATGACAATCATATTAACCGGTGGACTTATATGGTTTCCATTGGCCGATACGTATGAATTTAATGAATGAAATTATATAAACGACTATTATATAACTGTGAATCGCAACGATGTAATCATAGGTCATATGACTACAACCTTAGTCGGTGGACTTATATGGTTGCCATTGGCCGATACGTATGTACTTAATGAATGAAATTCATATAAACGACTATTATATAACTGTGAATCACAATGATGTAATTATCGTAGGTCATACGACTACAACCTTAGTGGGTGGACGTTTATGGTTGCCATTGGCTGATACGTATGAACTTAATGAATGAAGTTATACAAACAACTATAATATAACTATGAATCGCAACGATGTAATTATCGTAGGTCATATGACTACAATCATATTATTCGGTGGACTTATATGGTTGCCATTGGACGATACATATGAACTTAATGAATGAAATTAATATAAACGGCTATAATATAACTGTGAATCGCAACGATGTATTTATCGTAGATCATATGACTACAATCATATTAGTCGGTGGACTTATATGGTTGCCATTGGCCGATACATATGCCTTAATGAATGAAATTAATATAAACGGCTATAATATAACTGTGAATCGCAACGATGTAATTATCGTAGGTCATATGACTACAAACTATTTGTAAAAATATTCTCCAAGTATTCTTCTATATATTTTTGTATATCTTAAAGATATTGATAAAAATATTTTTGTATCTTTTTTTAGCTTTCTGTTCAAAGAATATGCATTATTCTTTGAATATTCATAAAAATATTTTACAAACATTATTCTTCAATGTATGTTTTATTTTCCATGTTTAATTCGTAAAAAACTAGAGTGTTTCTTACCTCTTTTCTTGATTTTTTCTATTAATATTTGGCCGTGTATATATATATACACAAATTCACACACACAACTCTCAATACAAAAAACTAAACGACCGTTCCTCTTACCACAAACCCTAGAAGCCAACCAAGGACCCCTCTCCCAGCACATTTTCTTTTTTAATGNTATATATATATATATATACACATACAAATTCACACACACAACTCTCAATACAAAAAACTAAATGACCCTCCCTCTTACCCAAACCCTAGAAACCAACCATGGACCCCTCTCCCAGTGCTCACAAACGATCCCCATCCGCCTCCTATTTTAATGATAACGATGTAGAGCGAAATCCAACATTTGAAGTGCTTCTGAAAGATTCATACATCAAACAAGACTATCTGGTAAATGATATTTTATTTTTTGAAAAAATCGGCTAATCAACAATCTGCCTTTTGTTTTTATATGGCTAAGTTTATATTTCATTCAGTTAGTATTGTAAATACTGTTATAAAATAAAGTTGTTTCTTTGTCCTTGCGTAATTTTGCCAGCATATTCTAAAATGCTTCTACGAGCACATTCCTGAAGCACATACCACCGTAGTTCTTCAATATGGTGGCAAAGAGTGGTTTATGGGATTGAACGTTGGTGAGCGTAGATGGCTCAAAGACGGCTGGAAAAAATTTGTGATGAAGAATGATATCAAGCGGGGCTGTTTGGTTAAATTTGAGTTAGTTGAAATTGCACAAATCCTTCTTGTCTTCAAAGTCAAAGTGAAAGGACAAGGAACTCACGAAGATCCTGTCGAGATTAATTAGTTTTTTTTAAGAACTCGTGAAGTGTTTGAATTGTTTTCCCTATTGTGGCACTTTGTGTTTTTTTCCCTTTGTTAGCTGCACGTTTTAATTTCATCCAGTTATGCAATGTGTATTTTTATTTTCTGTTGATGTATTAATGTTATGAAATTCAATCTTCATATTGGTCTTATTTACTATAATTTTTTTTAATTATCATTCAAACAAACCGAATTGAATCATATTGGTCTTCTTTGCTTTTTTTATTTCTTCCGGATGAAATCAATTTCAAAGACTATTTTTAATTTTTTTTTAAATCAATTCTTCTCTAGGATTCTTTTGGAATGGAGAAGACAAAATAACACATTTATTTCATCTAACACCATTTATTTCAACTAACACCATTTATGTCAACTAACACCATTTAAATCTACCAACACCATTAATTTGCCAAATTTGCCAAAATTGAACCAAAAAAAGCCGCTCAAATTTGAAATTTTTTTTGGACTAGGTTGTCCCCCCATATATAGTCACATACTCAAACCCTAAACTATGAAAAACACACTCACCTACAAACCCTAAATTATGGATGCATCTCCCTCTACCAAACGAGTCTTATCTTACTCTTCTACTAGCAGTGATAATGAAGAAGAGAGTCCTCCAACATTTGAAGTGGCTATGACTGATTCATACATCAACTACGACTATCTGGTAAATTATTATGTCTTTCAAACTTTATTTCTTTGAACATTACAATAACTTCTTGAGTTAATCCTAACTCATTTTTTTTTACATAAAATACTTTTGTTTCTTATACCTTAACTCCAGATTATATATATGCGTCAATATTGTATATGTTGATTGAGTTTCATATTTTCCGAAACTTAATAGTAGTATTTTTTTTATAAAGTATATTCCAAGAAAAATCTACAAGCATCTCCCTCCAACAGTAGACACCGCGCTTCTTCACTATCTTGGCAAAGAGTGGTACGTAAATATGAGCGTTGGTGATAGAAGAAGGTTCAAGGCAGGCTGAAAACTTTTTGTTTTGGACAATTATGTCAAGCGAGGTTTCATCCTCAAATTTACGTTGGTTGATGTTGCACCACTATATGTTGACTTCAATGTTGAATTGAAGGGAGAAAGAACTTCTGATAATAATCCGGTTGCAATTGATTAGGATTTGTATTGTGTTTTTCTATCCCTTTACTATATTTTATTTTGATGTATGTTGATGTGTTAATGTTATGAAATTACAATCGTCATATTGGTCTTCTTTACGATAGTAATTTTCTTTTTTAATGGAATATTTAGTAATTTTTTTTTGTTAATTCTGCCTTGTGGTGGCAGTGTCCTTTATATCTGCCCTTTTAATATACAAAAATATTGAAAGGAGAATAAAGAGCAAAAATACAAATAATAATAATAATAACAATAATAATAATAATAATAATATAAAATAATAGTAAATGCTTCGTAGGGAAGTTAAATAGGTTAATGTATTTAAGATCTAGTAAATGCTACATAGAAAAGTTAAATGGGTAGATTTTGTATTCAAAGAGGAACGGTTACACTGATTTTACAGTGAACTCTTGGAGTATTTGGTTGAAGTTAGGGTTAGAAATTGGTTGCAGTTGAATGTTGAAATTTTCTGGGAAAAAAACGTGCAATGTAAGGGTTGAAGGTAGGGATACCAAGATAGGTGTTGAAGGTAGGGTTTTAAATTGAATGTTGAAAGTAGGGTTGAAGGGTAGGGTTTTAGTAACTGAATGTGAGTATTTCAGTTCTTAGTTTGAACTGATTATAATGTTCTGAAGTCTTTTCACTTCTGTACTAGTTGCAACTAATCACATTTTGTTAGTCTAGTCCTCTAAACTAAAATGAAGTAACAATAAAATGAAGAAATATTTAACAACGACAATTATAATACCACTGATTATAATGTTCTGAAGTCTTTCACTTCTATACTAGTTGCAACTAATCACATTTTGTTAGTCTAGTCCTCTAAACTAAAATGAAGTAACAATAAAATGAAGAAATATTTAACAATGACAATTATTATATCACTTTTGTACTAGTTGCAACTAATCACACGTTTTTATTACAAAACAAAGTCAAAAAATTCAAAAAAATCTATCTCAAATCAAATTAAATAAGATTTAAACTTAAATTATCTCAAACTAAACGGTCAAGTCTTCTATTTCCCAACTTGCTTCATCGTTTAGATCAGGCAAGCTACTCTGTGGTGGTACTGTTGCATCATCTTGCTGTATAGAGTAAATAACACTAATAAGCAATGTATTTTTCGGAAAAAAAATTAATAATAATTTGTTATACTTTACCTCTATTCCTTCCGCTAGCCCAGTATTTCCACCACCTCTGCCACAACCTCTACCACCACCTCTACCCCTGCCTCTACCACCACCTCTACCACCACTTCTATCACCACCTCTGCAAATACCTCTACCAACACCTCTACCACCACCTCTACCCCTCTTATTACCTCTAACTCCACTTCCACCACCCGTTTGTGAACTTCTAAAGTATGAACCAATTCGCCCTCTATATCTATTCAACCTTGGACGTCCACGAGAAGCTACGTATCTAGGATCTCTTATATTTCTTTCTTCACCCTCATCCTCACCCTCACCCTCACCCTCACCCTCACCCTCACCTTCACCCCCACCCTCACCCTCACCCTCACCCTCACCCACACCATCATGTGTATCTTTCAATTTCCAATTTGGAACTATCATATGCTCATCATCCCAATTCAAAAGGTCATGCTCCAATCTGTTCAAATTATACTTAATATATCACCTCATCACTTCAGTGTCCAATGCAATATCACAAACCCGTTCAAGATGCTTTAATAGTTTCCTGTACATCATGTATTCAGAACTCATATGTGGGTAACCTCCTAGAAAGAAACGTTTCAAGTGCGGACGAACAACATCTTTTCTCCACCTTTTTAATATATACCTCTAATTAACGTTTTTAATCCTCTTATGAGACAACACTTTAAGTATATGGCAGCATAGAATACCTCTTGTTTCAAACCACTTGCAGCTGCAACTTAGATATTCGCCAATAGGTGTATATTCAACCATGAATACAAATGAATCTCTAGTGTTAAAACTCCTGAACGAATAATCAGCGATAATGTACTTCTCCACTCCAGCTATTGCTTGATGGTCTTCAGGTGTGCTGATTTCACAATGGTACAGTTTCCTTAACTGTACTTGAAAAAATTCAAACAATTCACGAGTATAACATGTTTGAAATTTTTCCTCCCATGCAAATTCAGATAAACATTTTGGTTCAAAGCACCTTGACCTATATTCAGCTTCCAATTCTTTCTCGAACTTAGCTCTTATGGATAACTCATATTGCTGAACAAATAGCTTCAAAGTGCTTTGGCGGGTGATGAATCCGTCAAAGAAAGCATGCATTCCTTCACTTCTTTGTGTGGACAACATCCCAGCCCAAACGTGGTCATTTAGGTATACAGGAACCCATTTCTCCTTGTCACGGCCCTAACCCATACCCGGTCATGATGGCGCCTCTCGTGAAGACAAGGCCAGCCGACACATACCCAATTCGAAGTTAAACAGCTAAACAACAATACAATAGGCTAAAACATGATTTAATAATGCTAAACAACAATACAATATCATAACAAGGCAGAAGTACAACCCAACCACAGCCCGATACCGGGGTATCACTAGTCATGAGCATCTACCAAGTCTAAATACAACTGACAAATCTGAAATGTACTCAGTACAGTCTAATAGAATGACGAGAGAGAAAGCAGTGTTGCGAACGCCGACAGCTACCTTGCTAACTCCACTGACAACTGCCACCAAGCTCAGAAAAATACCTGAATCTGTACACAAGGTGCAAGGAGTAAAATGAGTACTGCCAACTCAGTGAGTAATAATTATAAATAAAGGCTGAGTGATAAGAAATCACGAAAAGAGCATCAACATGCTGTATAGAAGCAGTTTCAAAATCCAGTAAGAAAGCAATTAAGCTGTAAAATCCTTTAAAAACTCTTAGCTCAGTTTAAACTCTTTTGAAAATGACTTTTTCAACAGTTGCGCAAATGAATGCAGAACAACTAGTGCAAGTAAGCACAGAAATCCGCCTCTCGGGCAAAAATGCACAATTAAGCAAGAAAATGACAGGCAAATAAGAAAGATAAGCACATAAGGTTCGCCCCTCGGGCACCATATCAACAAATCCGCCCCTCGGGCAATATCTCAGAACAGTACCAGCCCCTCGGGCAATCACATAGAACAGTATCAGCCCCTCGGGCAATCACATCGAACAATACCAGCCCCTCGGGCAATCACAAAGAACAGTATCAGCCCCTCGGGCAATCACATCGAACAATACCATCCCCTCGGGCTATATCTCACATCACACTGGGTACCCGCGCTCACTGGGGGTGTACAGACTCCAGGAGGGGCCCCTTACGGCCCAAGCGCAATAACAAGGCATCTCGTGGCATCATAAACAGGCTATCGGCCTCATATTAATATCAAGCAACGTCGTGGCGTACAATCTCAGGCCCTCGGACTCATAATCAAATCAGTGTATCACCGCTGCGGCATGCAGCCCGATTCCAAAAATATGTATCACCGCTGTGGCGTGCAGCCCGATATCAAAAGATATCCTCACAACAGAGGCCCTCGGCCTTTCTCAGTCAAAAATCACATGAGCCCCTCGGGCAACAGTAAAATAGAATTTCTCAGCCCAAAGCATCATTTAAATATCATTTGAGTATTAAAATAGAGTAAACATGGCTGAATTTTGAAAATAGTGGAAATAACATGACTGAGTTCAAGTATAAAGTAAAAACAGTGAGGAAACATCAACAACAATCCCCGAAGGGTTCAAATAATTGGCACGAAGCCCAAATATGACATTCAGCCCAAACAATGATGATAGCAAATAGATTTCAATCAAATACACGGTAAAATCATCAATCGGGACGGACCAAGTCACAATCCCCAATAGTGCACAACCCCACGCTCGTCATTAAGCGTGTGCCTCACCTCAATATAGCACTACGATGTGCGATCCGGGGTTTCAAACCCTCAGAACATCATTTACAACCATTACTCACCTCGAACCGGCTAAACTCTAGCTCGCGACACCTTTGCCTCTCGAATCGGCCTCCACGCCCGTCGAATCTATCCAAAAACAGAACGAGGACGTCAAAATATGCCAAGGGAACAAAGCCCAAGCGAAAACAATTAATAATGAGCACAAATGGCCCCTCAAATCCTCACTCAAAGGTCTCTTAAGTCTCAAGCCCTAATTTCCCATTTTTGCTACCGATTTCCATGGATTTCAAGCTACAAGCGATAAAATTCATCATAGAAACAAGTTTAGGGTCCAAAAATCTTACCTCCATGAAATCCTCTTGAATTCCCTCTTCAATTAGCTCTCCCAAGCTTTTTCCCGGATGAAATATGGTGAAAACCCTATCAAAATCGCGAAGGGTGAAATATATGCATTCTGACCCAGGCATTTTCGCATCTGCTATCCCATTAGCGCATCGGCGCCCCCGCTTCTGCAGAAAAACATCCACTTCTGCGGATTTCACTAATGACACTAGGCCCCGCATCTGCGGCCCCTCAACTGCATCAGCGGTACTGCATTTGCAGTTCAACGTCCGCTTCTGCGGAATCACTTGAGTTCCAAAAAATGCATCTGCGATAAACAATCCGCACCTGCGGCTCTGCAGGTGCGGGCCCTTAATCGCATCTGCGGTCCCAAACAATTCCCCACAAATCCGCTTCTACGATGAAATATCCGCTTAAGCGACGCCGCATCTGCGGTCCCCTATCCGCAGATGCGGAAATACCAGAAGCAGCAATATCAGCTGCTGCAACAAGGTTCCAACTTCTCCGAAATCATTCCGAAATCACCCCGAAGCCCCCGGGACCTCAACCAAAAGCACAAACATATCCTAATATCTTATTCAAACTTGTACCAACCTTCAAATCATCTCAAACAACATCAAATCACCCAAAACACATCGGATTCAAGCCAAACTTTCTAGAATCTTCCAAATTCCGCTTTTGATCAAAAACCCAACCAGACCACGTTCGAATGACCTGAAATTTTGTACACACATCTCAAATGACATAACGGAACTACTGCAACTTCCGAAATTTTATTTCGACCTCTATATCAAAATCTCACGTATCAACCGGAAAACGCCGAAATCTTAATTTCGCCAATTCAAGCCTAAACCTTCCACGGACTTCCAAAATGCATTCTGATCACGCTCCTAAGTCCCAAATCACCTAACGGAGCTAACCAAAACATAAAATTTCCGGTCCGAGATCATATGCAAACAAGTCAAATCTTGGTCAACCCTTTTAAATTTCAAGCTTCAAACTGAGAACTGTTCTTCCAAATTCATTCCGATTACCCTGAAAACCAAAACCAACGATTTACCTAAGTCATAATATACTACACGGGGCAAGTCATGCCCGAGAACTTGCAAGCAATGTGCAAAAACTCAGAACGACCGGTCGGGTCGTTACATCCTCCCCCACTTAAACATACGTTCGTCCTCGAACGTGCCTAGAGTTGTTCCAAACGCCAATCAATCGCCGAATAACCTTACAACGCATATACCCGGGGGTGATCCCACGTCACCCTATCTCATATAGGTCTGATACTACATTGCAACTGAAATTTCGCATTACTACTAGAAAATGGTGAGACCATTAGTGAAAGAAGGACCAAGGAGGATCCTAATCTAGCCCACGATCCTTAGAACCACATTTCTACTTCGAAAAATCATCCACAAGATCAGAACCTCACATTTATACTCTGAATAAGCCCGAACAAGCTGTAATAACCCATACCTGCTAACTCAGGTGCAATCACATGATATACCACATAACTCAAACACTTGTAGCGATAACTTCTAATCACATCAGCTGCACACAACAACCGAATACTAATAGAAAACCTCTTATCAACTAAAGTCTCATCCAACACTTTCATATACTGCAAGTGATAAATAAGACACAGAGCAAGCCTTAACCATTTCTTAGATCAACCATTCATGAAGCCACTTCTCCTTTTGCAAGGACCATAGCAATTTTTGAGCCGAACCTCGATATTTACCCTTCCAACATGCTGAAATCGAATCCGTTCGCATTCATTAAATATCCCCATGATCTCATCTAATCCACACGAATACTCTGGTGACATGACACCTCAATAAAGACTAAAGCCACAACTTGCACAATACGCGCTCCAATAAACAACAATCCGAACATACTCAAATCATGAAAATGACTCAAATGAAAGAGCTGTACCACAAGCTCACCAGTACCACTACAACACAAGGCTGAGACCCGTTTCACATCATAGAAATAGAACACACAAATCTAACCCGCAAGGTCATATCTCCACATAACTTCGCTGCAATGCCCGATCCTATCCAAATACTGCTCCATATGAAACACCTCAAGTCACTCCGCTCGAAATTGGCGACCACGCTCAATCAATATCTAGAACCAAAGCAAATCATCATCCCCACAGTGAAGCAAATGACATACACCACACAACCCGAAAGGACATAACCGATACGCCCTCCACCGAGCAATACCTAATTACTCTTCCCGCTTGACTCCCACTATGAAACCCCAATAGAACCACACCATATGTGCCTATAACCCACAAATCATAACACCTCACAACACAGAAAGGTAACTCATAGATCTCCCCAGGTTACTAATAAGATCAATAACAATCGAATCAACACATCCCTCACCAATAGCAACTCAAGTCAACAAAACCATCTCGATGTAGAACACACATCCATATAGGTCTACTAATGATCCACACATCAACTCTAGCCACACACAATAGATAAATAACCCTCCGAAGGTTCACAATAACTGAATCATGGCACATGCTATCGTATGATTATCTACCCACATCTTTGCCGTCCACAACCACGAGCTAACCTGTATATGATAACTCCTTGTCTCCAACTCCATATAGCACATGAATTACCATATCTGATCCCGATTTCGCCGCTTGAATATACAATACACCTCTAATACTCAATCATCCCACGAGAGGTACACCTATAATTCTTCTATGCCACGTGGCAACCTCGTATATCATCACTCGATCCAACAAGAAAGTGCCACAGTACTACCGAAGTACCATCAACTTAATCACACTGCCCTTTTTCTAAAACATGAACCCTCGTCAAATTACCTCCAACTAGCGATACCGTTCCATTAATCATCTGAAGATCCTTTCCCTAACCATCTGAAGCTCATTTCTCTAATTATCTGAAATTGCCGTGCTGTCTAAGAATTTATGACCTTCCTTTTAGAACTGAACTGTGACCTTACCCATGCCAATCTCAGCCCTACACAACATACCACGTATACCATGCCATCCCATGATAAATATGAGAATTTCATAATCCCTTCCGAGCCACAATCAAATATATACTCAACTAGTCAAGAACTTTCCCTTTGAACCTATCTAGGAGAAAATCACTATAGATCCCATGCTCCTCATGCCAGCAGAAATTATACATCTCTAACCATGGTAGAAAACAACAAGATTCTCCGACTCCCCTTTGCACAAACAAGCCTGTCAGGACTGAATCCTCCTAGCTCAGCCAACCTATGCAGGCCACTAAAACCCAAGAGCATTACCGCAAAATTCCTGTAGAAACTCATTACCTCGTAGGCATCCTAACCATATCCTTACCCCACCGATCCGGGGCCACTACTAAGCTATCCCATCTATCCAAGTACCCTTCTGACTTACCTTCAACTTGATACACCTTCTTGTTATAACATCACAATTTCTCAACCCATACTTACCACACGAGACCCAAGCACGAAACCACACCGTCTAAGACTCATAAGCCACTGAATACTCTCTTAAATATCCCTAAATGCACCACCTTCAAAATACTTTACTCCGAAGAGACTTCCTACGAATCTAAATCCGTCACCTTTACCTTCCTGATACTGATACATAGAATCCCACAATTTATAGAAAATACCACAAATCTTGACATCTTCCAATGAAAACTCAATTTTCAACCACATATGCAACTTTACAATACCCAATCGTTATATGTAGAATCTCGAACACATCAGAATCATTCTTGCAAGTCATCCACTCTACTCAAACCACAATCAATCAAAAGAACCGCACACCCTGTGCCTCATTAGCACTTCAGACACTGCAGAATGCAACCTCATCCCAATACAACCAAGCAACTACCTGCTCTATGCACCGAGCATCTCTTACAAACAACAACTCAAGACATTCTGAGATTCTCTTACACCTATGAAGCATGACATAGCCTTTGTAAAAAATATTCCTTTACTCGAGACATCCTCGGTCTCAACCTCCATAAGCCATAACTTATTCACCAGTACGCCTTAAATTGGAACCAACATAGCACATAACCATGCAATCAGCTAATCAATAGCAAACTCTCCCACTTGGATCGAAGCCATAGATCAAAACACACACAATAACCCATAACGCATATACTTAATTGCTGCCATAAAACCACGGTGAGATTCACTCAATCCTTCATAAGCTCGTGGAACACAAACCATCTGTTACTTCATATCTTCTGCAACTCTCGCGTTTACTCACGTAACAATTAAACCCACTCTCTTAAGCGACCCGAATTAAATTTCAACACATATATTTCACTTGTAAATGGGATCTTCTAACAGACAACATAGGGATCACATAACTCCAGAACACTTTGCAGGAGATAACCCACCTGCTTTGCCTCAAACTGGCATTTTCTGTATACCTTCCACCGTCATAGCCATTATGCAGTCGCTTAATCTTCCTGAGTCTGAACTCATACTGCAACATGAAATTTACTTCACTCCCAACTAGGAAACATGAAAAGATTCTTCACGCGCCCATAACTCGGGGCTACAACTCGAATCAAGACGGAAATCAAGCACCTAATAGTTCTTCTATCCTCCAGCAGACCCTTCTCGCCGCTTCCAAATCATACGAATACATTTCGTAGTCACATCACCCTCATCACGTAACTAAGCAGTCATTACTCCCCTTAATAGGGACACAACAGAACATATAGATCTAGAAACACGTGCTTACACAATCAGCACCTCGGTGCTTAAGCTATAGGCAAAAATCCGGCCTTGAGTCCTCCAGACTGGCCCAACATCAGCACATAGAGATCACATCTCGCCCCTTGATCAGGGAATCACAAGCCATCGATGCACATCTGATACTGAGCGCTCATGTGCGCATACGAACGCTTGGAAGGAATTTCAAGAGTTACTTTTCAAGCTAAATAATGGACGCACGATAATAATTTCAAGAATGTGAAGCTTTTCCTAAAGGCTCTGCAGCCTCTCGAGGATAAATACAGACGTCTCCGCACCGATCCGTGTGACTTTACTAAACCTGCTCATGACTCTTGAGACCTATGTAACCTAGGCTCTAATACCAACTTGTCACGACCCTAAACCCAGACCCGGTCGTGATGGCGTCTCTCATGAAGACAAGGCCAGCCGACACATTTCAAACCAGTCTTTAAGCAATTAAACAATATGCATTATGTCTAAAACATGATATAAACTCAGAAGTAACAATGACAATACAAAATAATATGCGGAATACAACCCAACTCAGCCCGATACCGGGGTGTCACTAGTCATGGGCATCTACCAAGTCTAAATATAACTGAAAAATCTGAAATGTACTTAGTACAGTCTAATAGAATGACGAGAGAGAAAGCAGTGCTGCGAACGCCGGCAGCTACCTTGCTAACTCCACTGACAACTGCCACCAAGCTCAGAAAAATACCTGAATCTGCAGCCAAGGAGCAGGGAATAAAATGAGTACTGCCAACTCAGTGAGTAATAATCATAAATACAGGCTGAGTGAGAAGAAATCACGAAAAAAGCATCAACATGTTGTATAGAAGCAGTCTCAAAATCCAGTAAGAAAACAATGAAGTTGTAAAATCCTTTAAAACATGTTAGCTCAGTTTAAGCTCTTTTGAAAATGACATTTTCAACAGTTGTGCAAATGAATGCAGAGCAACTAGTGCAAGTAAGAACATAAATTTGCCCCTCGGGCACAAATGCACAATTAAGCAAGAAAATGACGGGCAAATAAGAAAGATAAGCACATAAGGTTCGCCCCTCGGGCAACATATCAACAAATCCGCCCCTTGGTCAATATCTCAGAACAGTACCAGCCCCTCGGGCAATCACATAGAACAGTATTAGCCCCTCGGGCAATCACATCGAACAATACCAGCCCCTCGGGCAATCACATAGAACAGTATCAGCCCCTCGGGCAATCACATTGAACAATACCAGCCCCTTGGGCTATATCTCACATCACACTGGGTACTCGTGCTCACTGGGGGTGTACAGACTCCGGGAGGGGCCCCTTACGGCCCAAGCGCAATAACAACCCATCTCGTGGCATCATAAAAAGGCTCTCGGCCTCATATCAATATCAAGCCACCTCGTGGCGTACAATCTCAGGACCTCGGCCTCATAATCAAATTAGTGTATCACCGCTGCGGCGTGCAGCCCGATCCCAAAAATATGTATCACCGCTTCGGCGTGCAGCCCGATGCCAAAGATATCCTCACAACACAGGCCCTCGGCCTTACTCAGTCAAAAATCACATGAGCCCCTCGGGTAACAGTGAAACAGAATTTCTCAGCCCAAAATATCATTTAAATATCATTTGAGTATTAATATAGAGTAAACATGGCTGAGTTTTGGAAACTGTGGAAATAACATGACTGAGTTCAAGTATAAAGTCAAAACAGTGAGGAAACATCAACAACAATCCCTGCAGGGTTCAAATAATTGGCACGAAGCCCAAATATGACATTCAACCCAAACAATGATGATAGCAAATAGATTTCAATCAAATACGCGGGAAAATTATCAATCGGGACGGACCAAGTCACAATCCTCAATAGTGCACAACCCCACGCTCGTCATTAAGCGTGTGCCTCACCTCAATATAGCACTACGATGTGCGATCCGGGGTTTCAAACCCTCAGAACATCATATACAACCATTACTCACCTCGAATCGGCTAAATCTCTAGCTCACGACGCCTTTGCCTCTCAAATCGGCCTCCACATGCGTCGACTCTATCCAAAAACAGAACGAGGACGTCAAAATATACCAAGGGAACAAAGCCCAAGCGAAAATAATCAATAACGGGCACAAATTCCGAAATTAGTAAAACCCGAGCCCCGGGCCCACTTCTCGAAACTGAGAAATTTTCACATCAATATAATCCTCATCCTCATACGAGTTCATACATATCAAGAACATCAAAATAAGACCTCAAATGGCCCCTCAAATCCTCACTCAAAGGTTTCTTAAGTCTCAACCCCTAATTTCCCATTTTTGCTATTGATTTCCATGGATTTCAAGCTTACAAATGATAAAATTCAACATAGAAACAAGCTTAGGGACCAAAAATCTTACCTCCATGAAATAATCTTGAATTCCCTCTTCAATTAGCTCTCCCAAGCTTTTTCCCGGATGAAATATGGTGAAAACCCTCTCAAAATCGCGAAGGGTGAAATATATGTATTCTGACCCAGGCATTTTTGCATCTGCGATCCCATAAGCGCAGCTGCGCCCCCGCTTCTGCGGAAAAACATCCACTTCTGCGGATTTCACTAATGACACCAGGCCGCGCATCTGTGGCCCCTTAACCGCATCAACGGTACCGAATTTGCTATTCAACGCCCGCTTCTGCGGAATTACTTGAGTTCCCAAAAATGCATCTGCAATAAACAATCCGCACCTGCGGCTCCGCAGGTGCGGGCCCTAAACCGCATCTGCGGCCCCAGACAATTCTCCACAAATCCCCTTCTGTGACAAAATATCCGCTTATGCGGAGCCGCATCTGCGATCCCTTACCCGCAGATGCCGAAATACCAGAAGCAGCAATATCAGCTGCTGCAACAAGGTTCCAACTTCTCTGTATCATTCCGAAATCACCCCGAGGCCCCCGGGACCTCAACCAAAAGCACAAACATATCCTATTACCTTATTCAAACTTTTACCAACATTCAAATCATCTCAAACAACATCAAATCACCCAAAACACATCGGATTCAAGCCAAACTTTCTAGAATTTTCCAAATTCCGCTTTTGATCAAAAACCCAACCCGACCACGTTCGAATGACCTGAAATTTTGTACACACATCCCAAATGACATAACGGAACTATTGCAACTTCCGAAATTTTATTCCGACCTCTATATCAAAATCTCACGTATCAACCGGAAAGCGCCAAAATCTTAATTTCGCCAATTCAAGCCTAATCCTTCCACGGACTTCCAAAATGCATTCCGATCACGCTCCTATGTCCCAAATCACCTAACGGAGCTAACCAAATCATAAAATTTCCGATCGGAGATCATATGCAAACAAGTCAAATCTTGGTCAACCCTTTCAAATTTCAACCTTCAAACTAAGAACTGTTCTTCCAAATTCATTCCGATTACCCTGGAAACTAGAACCAACGGTTCACATAAGTTATAATATACTACACGGGGAAATTCATGCCCTAGAACTGGCAAGCAAAGTGCAAAAACATAAAACGACCGGTCGGGTCGTTACAACGACCCTTCAAAATAACCCACCCGGTCCACCTTTTAATCCCAGCCGTTGATCAACGGCTCAAACTCTTCCTTTCCTTTTTAATTTCAGAATACCCCCCAAACCCTACTCTTTTCTCATCGGTAGCCGCCCCTGGATTCCTCCTCTCCCAAATTCTCTCTCAGAAACCCTAGTCGCCTCCCTATGCTTCCACCCTAAAACCACCGGAATCTATGGACTCCGAGGCCATTGAAGTCTTATACCGACCTCCTATGACTCCTACACGCCTGGTTTTTGAAGATTCAAGGCCTGACCCCGAAGAAGCTTGGTCCAGGCTTCGTTTGATTCAAGTTCTATGGCCATCTCCGGCCTTGCTCTGGCATGTCATGGCTGTTCGAGCCTGATTTCGACTTCCCCTGCTTAGATCAACGACTTTCCAAGCCTTCCTCACCATTTGGGTTCCTCTGAAACCCTAGCTCTTGAGGTTCTTCTGATTTCTTTAGATCCGTACTAGATTCGTGTTTTCCCTGAGCTTTTAAACATTTTCTCGAGGTTTTTCTCAAAAAACTATGCTTTCAAAACCTTTGTTCCGATTTAGGGTTTTTGAGATACTTAGATGTTCTCTGATTTTTTTCTTTTTCTCTTATGTGTTTCTTCTACTATGTTTCTTATTGGTTTCTTCTACCGTGTTTCTTTATATGTTTCTTCTACCATGTTCTTATTAGTTTCTTTTACTATGTTTTTATATGTTTCTCCTACTGTGTTCTTATTAGTTTCCTCTACTAGGTTTCTTTGTATGTTTCCTCTACTGTTTTCTTACTAGTTCTTCTACTGTGTTTCGCATATTGTTCTTTTACTATGTTTCTCATGAGTTTCTGCTACTGAAAGAGCATGTTAAAGGTCTCAGTTCTTTTTTGAGACCTCTGAACTTGTTTCGTTAGTATCTTCTTCCTTGATTACTTGTCTTTGCATCTCTGCACTCGATTGATGGTAGGGTTCCTAAATTTGGGGATCCATTCGAGTTTTGAGACCATTGGCTGTGTGGTTTTCTTGTTCTTCATCTCTTAACTTGTTTGATTTCAAAACCCTAACCTCTTTGGACATATTTCCAGTTTTTGAAATCTACTACTTAATTAGGCTTCAAAATCTTTGTTTCGACATTTGTTTCTCTGTATGGTTCTGATTCCCTACTAAACTCTTCTAAAATCTTTCTACTGGACCCTTTATATGCTATTTGATACTCTCTCTCTTCAGCATTGCTGACCTATGAGACTACCATGATCCTATAGTCTACTACCTATTGATTTTGCACTTGCATGACGTCTTTCTTTGTCCTAAATTCAGCCTAGCATACTTGTGTGCTCTTTATATGTGCTGAACTTCCCTCTAAAATGGATTTCAAATTTTGATTAATTTCAGGCTCCCTTTTTGTAGGTCTCACTGATTTCTTTCCTTGTTTGCTGATTTTCCTGTTACTTGGTTTGTGTCAAAAACATTCCCTAGCCTTTCTGACTTGGTTTATTCATGGACCAATAATTACAAATCTCGGACTCCTTGATTTAGTGTGTACTAATTGATTCTTACCTTATTTTGTTTTGACCGTGTAATTCAAAACTCTCCCCTAAATAAACTCCTTTGTATTTTCCCCCAATTGCCTACTTTGCACAAGGTGCTTATTTGATCTCTTTCCTTAAATAATTTTTGCTCATTTTCGTTTAAGTCTGAATTCCCTAATTTAAGGAAGTCTTGTACTAAATTGTTTTAATTGATACCTAGTTCCATAATTATTTTTCTTACCTTATTTCTGCCTGTTTTTCACACTATAAATACAGGACTCTTTCATTAACACAAAGACATCCATCACTCGTAGTCTTTCTGAACTCACACTTACACTCAAAAGTATTCTCTCTTGTTACTTGTACTGTGGCCTGTTTACAAGAACTGTTGCTTGCTTTCTCTCTATTTGCTTCTTTGAAATTGGTATGTCCCAATTTAAGGTTTTTTAGCACCACAACAATGTGTTTATTTACTACTTTTGTATCCCTGTCTGCTTACTGCTTTTGTATAGTTCAACACTTACTCTAGCATACTGATCTCTTTCTGCCTGTTCTATTATGAATCCCGAACCCCTGCCCCCTAATATGTTTAAGCTATGGTTTGGGGCATGGCAATACTGCAAGTTATTGTCCATGAATAAAACTTGATCCCCTGGGACCCTAGCCTCTAATAGTATGTGTTCTGACAGGCTTATAGGTGTGCTAGCACTCTCCATTGTTGGGCATGCCTAAAGTCTGCCCTTGCCTAAGCAATAGGCTCTTTACAACCTCCCTATTCCCCTGAACCCCTTATGTGTGCTTAATTGCTTCCGGCTTTGATGAAGGTAAATAGTCAAAAAAGTTCCCCGTAGAACGCGAGCGTAGCTGTTTCCCTCTCCTTTTCCCCTTTTAACATTTTGTTCTGCACTTGCACACTTTCTTAGTCTTTATGTTCTGAGCCTTGCCTTGGGACCCTTTGAGTTCCCTCTGAACTTGGACACTTGAGGGCTGGCCCTTCCACACTACACTTGTCCCTGTTCTAATAATACATTTGGGTGTGAGCATTGCTCGGAGTCCCATTGAGGCTCTTAGGGAACTTTGACATACTCTAATGGGAGAAAGGCTTTGGATCATGATCTCTTGGAGCTGGTTTACCTCATATTTCAGACATGAAGTCTGAATCAGGCTCTCCTTGGTTGTACTTTTATTTATTTGTTTTCTGATGTATTTTACTTTATTCCAGGTTGTAATAATTTATAATAAACTCTTGGGGATGGTTAGTGAAAAAGGGCGGGTAACTATGTATGCAAAAAAGGGTAGATACCATGTTTATGGGTATTTTGAATTCTGCATATGCATATAAAAATCATGCCTATAGGTCCTTCTGAATTCCGTATATCTATTTTCATATAGAAATCATGATCATAAGACTACTATATTCATATAGAAATCATGCCTATAGGATTGTCCAGATCTGCACATTCAATTGCACCTAGATATCATGTTCATAGGTCTTAAACATTCAATTGCACCTAGATATCATGTTCGTAGGTCTTAAACAAATTCAGCATCTAGATATCACGCTCATAGGTCTTCAACTAATTTTGCATCTAGATATCATGTTCATAGGTTTAAAAACGAGTCTTCTGCACTTTATACCATGTCTGTAGAGGCTTAAAATCAAAAACGCCTAGAAACTATGCCTATAGGAACTCCTAATCGAATCTGAATCGTTTCATTCGCGTATAGAGCTAAATCAGTAATAATGGATACTGTCAGTTGCAGAACTTATAACCTTCATTAAAACTTGCCTTTCTTTTTAATGACCTGACTACCCTTTTTAACCAGTACGTATTCAATTTATTTTAGACCTTGTTATTGCTTTCTGAATTAAATAGATACCATGCCTATAGGATCCTTGTCCAACACTTAGGCAAGCCTTAGGGTAAAGTTATAAATTTAATCTGTTATATTAACTACAACCAGCTAGCAGACCTGATTTGGGCCTCTTATCCGAATTATGTAATAAATCAGTCTGCCTCAACCTTTAAGTTCTTTCATTTTTATTAGTTAATCAGACCCTAAACAGTATGTGTAAGGCATGCTAATTACGTGCTTCTTTGTTTAAAGGGGGTATATCTGAGCTTTTGCTTGTTATGTGCTTTCCCCAACTTGCAATACATGTTTTGTATGTCGCCTTAGAGTTTTTGCCTTTGAAACTACAAATGAGCCTAATATCCCTCCCCTTTAGGAGTAGTAGTCCTAAACGCCTCCGGGACTGATAGGATTGGGACGGGTAATAGCATGCAATAAGTAAACGAGACCATTCCGTGCTTTAATACTTTAACGGGGTGGGAAGTGTAGATATGGATATGATGACCACGCGATAATGTCACGTGTAGCCCCTCATTGAGGAGTGATTACCGGGCATTGTGTGGGGTGATCCATATTATTAATAAACCTAGGACCCCCCCTTTCCCTTTATTTCTTTGTCCTAAAATTTCAAACTCTTCCTTCTAAGTTCTTTCCAAACTTTGTTTATTTGTAAACCATTATGTGAAAATCCCCTCTTATTTGAAGTTTTTATTTGCCTACATGTAATTTGCACCTAAATTCATAACAATTGTCTGGCTGGAAACCACACTAGTGGATTCTGAGGGTTGCCTAACACCTTCCCCTTAGAATAATTTCAAGCCCTTACCCAATCTCTGGTTACTCCAATCAAATCTCCTTGGTGTCCTAATGCACCCTAATCATTAGGTGGCGACTCTTCAAGTCAAACCTAATTCCCAAAAGGAATGAGTTGTCCTCCAAAATGTCATAAACCCGATTTCGCGAGTAAAAGGTGGCGCGACAGCATGGCGACTCTGCTGGGGATATATCTAGGCTTTTACCATTTCAGACTATTATTGTGAATTTATATCTCTTTATGTGCAATTACTTGTTTAATTCCATTAAGCATTCAATTCCGTTTTCGATTGCAAAACTGACTTGTCTTTTTGTTTCTTTCCCTTTTGCTTTCCTTTACTACTGCTTTAAATTATGAAACTGTTGTATTTATTGCTTTCTTAAACGTGCAAATACGTGACAACATGCCTTTAATTGTTGCATAATCATGCTCAACATCATATTCCACTCGTGCCAAACAAATCCTATAGCAACGCTTATGATGAGTGGTTGCGCTCTTCCGATATTATCACCCCCTAAAATCCGGAAAAGGCATATTTGCGGTAAAACCAGTCGATCAACGGTGTAGTCGATGGTTCCGTGCCTTTTCCCCTTGAGTTGTCCGCTCAAGGGTACCAGTCTAAAACCCAATGGAAACCTCACTCTGTTTAACTATGCATGCATCATGGTCAAACCTAGCCGAGTCAATTATATTGTCCGCATAATGACTCTTTAAGATAGCCTTGTCCAAAGTCCACCGGGTTTCCCTGAAACCTAAATGGACATTATCACGTTCTGTGCATTTATTTTTAGAACTAAATGCTTTTATGCCAATTATTGATGTTAAATAGTAGAGTCCGGTGGGGGAAAGTGCCTAACCTTATTTTCTTGCAGATAATGATGCACGAAATCCCCAGATTCGGCATGGTTACCAACATCCACCCAAGGTTTCTAAGTTGGTGGAAAGGATTTACACTCTAGTGATCAAAATCTCATCAGAAAATATCTAGGATATCTACCATCCCTCCTAGAGACTGGAAAGAAAGTTTCTCAAAAGGGTTGAAGATTGTCAAGAGGCTAAAGGGGCTGAAGGCAGACATCTAGCCAGGGCCTACCTATTACTGGGACTTCGCGAGTTGGGAAAGCTGTTCGACGGAGTCAGGAATGCCGAATCTGGGGAAGGTCCTTCTGGGGCCAAGTAGATAGGGGTTATCTTTTCGCTTTATAAGAATGTAATAAGGCCAATGGCCATTAGTGATTTCCATTTCCTGTTTGTTTAATGTCATTTTGGGATTCGTCTATTTTTTGTCAATAAAATGAGGCATTTAGCGTTCTAAGTTCTCCAAATTAATTTGTCGCTAGGCCTACCTAGGGCTTAAAGAGGTCCCCAAATTAGGACACGCTTTACATTCCCGCATTATGTGTTTAAATATTGCAACATTTTTTTCAGGAACCCTCACTGACTTGTTACCTTTTTGTTTTTACTTTTGTTTATTTATTCCCCTCCCCAAAGGTTAGTTCGTGAACTCTGGCAACATCATCCTATTTCACAAGATCCAGGGGCCCTCCACCCACTCCTCCTCTCAGTCCCGTCAAACACAAGAACAAAGGGAAGATGGAAGATTTGAACGACTCCAGAAAGGAGAACTCAGCTGAACGGGTAGAGGTCACTCACGGTCATGGTACTTTGGCTCCCAAGGAAAATGCATCCCAACTGGAACAAAAGCTGCTGAAATTTCAAGAAGAACTTGATCGAGTCCGGAATTTGGCGAATCTGTCATTTTCCCTCACTACTCCAGATATCAATTTCCCAAATGCTCAGAACCCTACACCTCCACAGAACATCCCGAAGCAACAAAACCATCCCGCTCCTCACCACCACTGCAACACCTGCCATACTTCCAATACCCCGCTGCTCATCCCGGAACCACAAAACTCCGCAAATGACCACTACCACACCCACCATAACACCCCCGTCTACGTGGAGATTGTGCTGCACTCCACCCCACCCATATCAAACACACCCGAGTCTGATGATAAAGATTTGCTTATCAAGAACCTGGCTAAAGAACATAAGAAATTGACTAGCCAGATCCAGGGTGTTGAAGGAAACAAGGGAATTGAAGGGTTGAATTATGAAGATCTTTGCATACAGCCCGATGTCGAATTGCCCGAATGGTACAAACCTCCTAAGTTCGAGATGTTCGATGGAATAGGTAATCCCAGGGTCCATTTGAGAACATATTGTGACAAGTTGGTTGGTGTAGGAAAAGACGAGAGAATCCGCATGAAGTTATTCACGAGGAGTCTAAAAGGAGATGCACTATCCTGGTACATCATCCAGGATCCTAAGAAATGGTCAAGTTGGGTCGGTATGGCCTCTGATTTCATGGACAAGTTCAGATTTAACACAGAAAATGCGTCGGATGTGTTCTACATTCAGAATCTGAGGAAGAAACCTATAGAAATGTTTCGCGAGTATGCTACTTGCTGGAGGTCCGAAGCTGCTAAGGTTAGACCTACCTTTGAAGAAGAACAAATGAAAAAATTCTTCGTCCGGGCTCAAGACCCACAGTATTATGAAAGGCTGATGATGATTGAGGGCTACAAGTTTTCTAACATTATCAAACTAGGTGAAAGGATCGAAGAAGGCATCAAAAGCGGTATGGTTACAAACTTTGAGGCCTTGCAAGCTACAAATAAGGCCTTACAGTCAGGGGGTGTGGCCAAGAAGAGGGACGTAGGAGCCATAATGGTGGCACAGAGAACCAAGTCTCCCGTCAAATACCAAACCTACCCAATGCCTCCACTCACATATCAACCTACTCCAAACTACCAAGCACCCTCACTTTCTTACCAAACTCCACCACCCACTTATCAATCACCTCCACCTCCCACATATCAGCCTACTTCACCCAAATATTCCCAACCCGTACATGCTTACCAAGCCTACAACACTCAACCATCCCACTATCAATCCCCTCCTGCACGCCAAAACTTCCCTAGACCTCGACCAAACTTTGACCGAAGGCCTTCAAAACAATATACGGCTATTGCTGAACCTATGGACCAGTTGTATGAAAGGCTCAAAGTTGCCGGTTACGTCACCCCTATCCCTGCTGCTCCTGAGAACCCTTCTCAGTGGGTTAATCCAAATAAATCCTGTGCATACCATTCCGGCATGAAAGGACATACCATTGACGAATGCTGTTATGTGAAAGATAATATACAGACTCTAATTGATAACAAGATTATTGTAGCAAAGTAGCCTGCTCCAAATGTCCGTAATAACCCTCTGCCAGAACACAAGAGAGGAGGCGTTCACATGATTGAAATAGAGGTGGTTGGGATCCCAAGGGATCGATCGGTTTGATCACAAAAGGTGACGACCTAAAGAAACCAATAGTTACCCTTAGTCCGATTATAGTCCAGATTCAGGCCTCTGGGGATGCCGAGGTAATGTAACGACCCGGATTTCCCACCATCAGGAGTCGTGATGGCGCCTACTAGTGGGAGCTAGGCAAGCCAACTCTTACTTATCTTTCCATTTTTTTTTCAACTCTTATTTTAAAACATTTAGCAATAATAATATGATTACAACGGAATAAATTAATTTAGCAGAAGACTTAGTTAATGTTACTAGATGCGATACAAAAATCCAAACATAATTCACTACCCAAGAACTGGTGTCACAATACTCACGAACTTCTAAGAATACTAAACACAACTGTTTGAAAGAAATATAAAACTGTTTGTCTCGAATACATGAGATAACAGAATGAAAATAAAGATAGAGGAGACGTCGGGTCCTGCGGACGCCTGCAAGGCTACCTCGGTGTCTCGATGGTCGGAATGCGAACACTCACACTACTACTGCTGATGCTGTCCGAAACCTGTATCTGCGCAAAAAGAGCGTAGAGTGTAGAATCAGCACAACCGACCCCGTGTGCTGGTAAGTGCCTGGCCTAACCCCGGCGAAGTAGTGACGAGGCTAGACAGGACTACCAAATCAACCTGTGCAGTTCAATATATATATATATATATATTCGAATAAAAGGAAAGAAATACCGAAACTAAACAGTTAAAAGGGGAGGGAAACATGCTATGGGGGAGTACAATCCGGATATAGAAGTCATCAACTTAAGTAAGAAACAGGGCACCACAATAATTAACAAAGCAGGAAAACAACAGTTGCATGGCATCAACCTTCGTGCTTTTACTCTCATCCTCACCAAAAGCAATCAAATAAAGTGCACGCCATCACCCTTCATGCTTTTCCTCACATAACTCTCATAACATGGCACAGAATGACCCTTCGTGCAAATATAGTCAAAACATGGCACGGAATGACCCTTCGTGCAAATATAATCAAAACATGGCACGGAATGACCCTTTGTGCAAATATAATCAAAACATGGCACGGAATGACCCTTCGTGCAAATATAATCAAAACATGGCACAGAATGACCCTTCGTGCAAATATAAACAAAACATGGCACGGAATGACCCTTCGTGCAAATATAATCAAAACATGGCACGGAATGACCCTTCGTGCAAATATAATCAAAACATGGCACGGAATGACCCTTCGTGCTTTATCACTCTTCCTCACCCAAACAACAATCACAACCAAACGGGGCGAGGGGATAGACAGATAATAAGAAACGTTCCGGCAAGGGAAAAACACAAGTAAACAGCTAATTCCCGGCAAGGGAGCAACAACAATAACCTTCACATTCCGGCAAGGGAGAAAATCAATATACTCAAACCATCCCGGCAAGGGATTAATCATATTTCTTCCCATTTCATTCATTTCTTATTCAATAGTCTTTTTAATGTTCGAGCCAACGCTCCAAAGACTTTACAATTCACAATCAATTCTCATACTCTTCGCGTTACTTAGGATTTATCAATTAACATGGAAGAGTCATAACAACATCAGAATAAGAACAAATAAGGACCTCGGTCATGCTAGACACCGGTGTATAGATACTCGTCACCATGCCTATACACCGTACTCAACATTTAACAATTAGCAAACAACACCCTAATCCTATTCCCTCAAGCCAAAGTTAGATCAAACACTTACCTCGAAGGTTTATGGCCAATTCAATCCTCAAGCAACGTTTTTCCTTTCGAATTTGGCTCCAATTCAATCGTATCTATACACAATTGATTTAATATCATCAATAATAATCAACAATCCAATCCAAATGCCTAAACATATATTTTCCAACATTCTGCCCAAAATATGCAAAATCGATCCCGGGCCCGCTTGGTCAAAACACGAGGTTCGAACCAAAATAAATTCACCCATTCACCCACGAGCCCAAATATATAATTTGCTTTCAAGTTTGACCCCAAAACGAGGTCTAATTCACAAAATCCTTGAAAACCCTAACTCTACCCATTTCTCAAATTTTCACCTTTTTTTCACATGTTTAGGCCTAAGAATTTGATTGGTGTTGATGAAAAATGAAGAAGCCGAGTTAATAAATACTAACCCCATGAACTTTAGGTGAAGTAAATGACTCCAAAGACTCACCCCAAAAGGCTGTAGGAGAAGAGAGTAGTTTGAGAAATGAGTANGGGCAGAAAAATTGTTCATCGCGTTCGCGACACCCCGGTCGCATTCGTGATAAAGGAAAACGGGCAGGCATCGCGTTCGCGAAGGGACAATGCGAACGCGAAGAAGAAAAATCCGGGGACTTCACGTTTGCCCTTCGCGTTCGCGTGAACAGGGTCGCGTTCGCGAAGGGTGGAAGGGTCAAGGCATCGCGTTCGCGTGGTCTTAATCGCGAACGCGTAGAAGAAGGGGCTGGGGCCTGGGACTGGCTTGTACGCGAACGCGAGAGAGGGCTCGCGAACGCGAAGAAGGGAGGCAGCTGAAGCTACGCGAACGCGTGGCTTGGACGCGAACGCGAAGAAGAAGTTTGCTGCGTAAAAATTGCAGAAAATCTGCCAACTTTCCTAAGTTCAAAACACCCCGAACCACCTCCAAAACTCACCCGAGCCCTCGGGGCTCTAAACCAAATATGCACACTGACTCAAAAACATCATACGAACTTGCTCGAGCGATCAAATCGCCAAAATAACATCAAAATCAATGAATTGAGCCTTAAATCCAAGAAATCTTTCAAATTTCATAAACTACCAAATTTTCCATTTAAGGCCGAAACACGTCAAACGATGTCCGTTTCCAACCAAACTTTACAGGAAGCGCTTAACCAATATATATGACCTGTACCGGGCATCCAAACCAAAATACGAGCCCGATACCATTACTTTTTGATCAAATTTCATTTTCATTTTCCTTAAACATTTTCAGAAAACAATTTCACAAAAAAAATCATTTCTCGGGCCTAGGACCTCGGAATTCGATTCCGGGCATACGTCAAAGTCCCATATTTTTATACAGACCTTCCGAGACCGTCAAATCACGGGTCCGGGTCCGTTTACCAAAAGTGTTGACCAAAGTCAACTTTATTTATATTAATATAAAAATTCTTCAAATTTTTCACATAATTCATATATTTTATCATAAAAACTTTCCGGCTGCGCGCCCGGACGGCGCACGCAAATCGAGGCAACTAAAAGTGAGGTTTTCAAGGCCTCGGAAGCACGGGATGACTAAGCAAACAAGTGATGACCCTTTGGGTCGTCACATTCTCCACCTCTAAAACAACTGTTCGTCCTCGAACGGACAAAAGAAAGAAGTACCTGAGTCAGGGAATAGATGAGGATCACGGCTTCGCATATCAGACTAGGACTCCCAGGTCGATGCCTCAGGAGGCTGACCTCTCCACTGAACACGCACTGATGGAAAACTCTTCGACCTCAACTGTCGAACCTGCCGGTCTAAAATAGCCATCGGCTCCTCCTCATAAGATAGATCCTTGTCCAATTGGACAGTGTTGAAATCTAACACGTGCGATGGATCACCGTGATACTTCCGGAGCATAGATACGTGAAACACTGGATGCACAGCTGATAAGCTAGGTGGCAAGGCAAGTTTATAAGCCACCTTTCCCACACGATCAAGAATCTCAAATGGGCAAATAAACCTAGGGCTAAGTTTGCCATTCTTCCCAAATCTCATCACGCCCTTCATAGGCGACACTCGGAGCAATACTCGCTCACCAACCATGAAAGCTATATCTCGAACCTTACGATCTGCATATCTCTTTTGCCTGGACTAACCTGTACGAAGCCTATCCTGAATGATCTTGACCTTATCTAAGGCCTCCTGAACTAAATCTGTACCCAACAACCGAGCCTCTCCCGACTCAAACCACCCAATCGGAGATCGACACCGTCTACCATACAAAGCTTCATAAGGAGCCATCTGGATGCTCGATTGATAGCTGTTATTATAGGCAAACTCTGCCAAAGGCAGGAACTGATCCCACGAACCTCCAAAATCAATAACAGAGGCTCGGAGCATATCTTCTAAAATCTGAATAGTCCTCTCGGACTGACCGTCCGTCTGAGGATGAAATGCTGTGCTCAGCTGAACCTGGGTGCCCAACTCTTTCTGAAATGCCTTCCAGAAATGCGAGGTAAACTGCGGACCTCGATCCGAAATGATAGATATAGGCATACCATGAAGGCGAACAATCTCCTTGATATAAATCCCCGCTAACCTCTCGGACGAATAGTTTGTGGCAACCGGAACAAAATGCGCTGACTTGGTCAGCCTATCCACAATAACCCAAACAGCATCAAACTTCTTCTGAGTCATCGGAAGGCCAGTAATGAAGTCCATAGTGATCCACTCCCACTTCCACTCAGGAAGCTCAATTCTCTAAAATAAACCACCAGGTTTCTGATGCTGATATTTAACCTGTTGACAGTTCAAACACCGCGCTACATATGCCACAATATCCTGATACATCTTTGTTGCGCTTGGATGAATAGAATACCCGGAACTGTGAGCTTCCTCTAAAATCAATTCTCGAAGTCCATCAACATTTGGCACACGAATACGCCCTTGCAATCTCAAAACTCCATCAGCATCTAAGGTGACCTGCTTGGCACCTCCTCGCTGAACCGTGTCTTTAAGGACACATAAATGAGGATCATCGAACTGCCGATCGCGGATACGCTCCAATAATGAAGAGCGAGCGACCATGCAAGCTAGCACTCGACTAGGCTCAGAAATATCCAACCTCACAAGTCGGTTGGCTAAGGCCTGAACATCCAAAGTAAGCGGCCTCTGACTGACCGGAATATAAGCAAGGCTGCCCATACTGGCTGACTTCCTGCTCAAAGCGTCGGCCACCACGTTTGCTTTTCTCGGGTGATATAAAATGGTGATATCATAATCTTTCAACAATTCCAACCACCTTCTCTGCCTCAAATTCAACTCCTTCTGTTTAAACAGGTACTGAAGACTCTTGTGATCGGTGAATACTTCACATGCCACGCCATACAAATAATGCCTCCATATCTTCAATGCGTGAACAATCGCCGCCAACTCCAGATCATGTACTGGATAGTTCTTTTCATGAATCTTCAACTGCCTCGAAGCATAGGCAATAACCTTGCCATCCTGCATCAACACTGCACCAATCCCAATACGGGAAGCATCGCAATAGACAGTATAGGGTCCCGAACCTGTGGGCAAAACCAACACCGGTGATGTGGTCAAGGCTGTCTTGAGCTTCTGAAAGCTCGCCTCACATTCATCTGACCATTCGAACTGGACACCTTTCTGGGTCAATCTGGTCATCGGGGTCGCAATAGATGAAAACCCCTCCACAAACCGCCGATAATAACCTGCTAATCCCAAGAAACTCCGGATCTCTGTGGCTGATGTTGGTCTAGGCCAGTTCTTGACTGTCTCAATCTTCTTCGGATCAACCTGAATACCCTCTGCTGATACAATATGACCCAGAAATGCAACTGAACTCAACCAGAACTTACACTTTGAAAATTTGCATATAGTTGACTATTTTCAGAGTCTAAAGAGCGATTCTGCGGTGCTGCTCATGCTCCTCCTGGCTGTGGGAGTATATCCATATGTCATCAATGAAGACTATCACGAGCAAGTCTAAATAAGGTATGAACACTTGGTTCATCAAATCCATAAGAGCTGCTGGGGCAT
>NW_017672476.1:172065-179199 GCF_001879085.1 Nicotiana attenuata
ATACTCAACAATCCAATCCAAAATGCCTAAATATATATTTTCCAACATTCTAGCCCAAAATATGCAAAACTGACCCCGGGCCCGCTTGGTCAAAACACAAGTTCGAACCAAATAAATTCACCCATTCACCCACGAGCCCAAATATATAATTTGCTTTCAAGTTTGACCCCAAAACGAGGTCTAATTCACAAAATCCTTGAAAACCCTAACTCTACCCATTTCTCAAATTTTCTACCTTTTTTCACATGTTTAGGCCTAAGAATTTGATTGGTGTTGATGAAAAATGAAGAAGCCGAGTTAATAAATACTAACCCCATGAACTTTGGTGAAGAAATGCTCCAAAGATCACCCCAAAGCTGTGGAGAAGAGAGAGTTTGAGAAATGAGATTTTTATCCCGTTTCTGTTCTGTTTTAGGACTTAAATCACTGGGCAGAAAAATTGTTCATCGCGTTCGCGACACCCCGGTCGCGTTCGCGATGAAGGAAAACGGGCAGGCATCGCGTTCGCGAAGGGACAATGCGAACGCGAAGAAGAAAAATCCGGGGACTTCACGTTTGCCCTTCGCGTTCGCGTGAACAGGGTCGCGTTCGCGAAGGGTGGAAGGGTCAAGGCATCGCGTTCGCGTGGTCTTAATCGCGAACGCGTAGAAGAAGGGGCTGGAGCCTGGGACTGGCTTGTATGCGAACGCGAGAGAGGGCTCGCGAACGCGAAGAAAGGAGGCAGCTGAAGCTACGCGAACGCGTGGCTTGGACGCGAACGCGAAGAAGAAGTTTGCTGTGTAAAAATTGCAGAAAATCTGCCAACTTTCCTAAGTTCAAAACACCCCGAACCACCTCCAAAACTCACCCGAGCCCTCGGGGCTCCAAACCAAATATGCACACTGACTCAAAAACATCAAACGAACTTGCTCGAGCGATCAAATCGCCAAAATAACATCAAAATCAATGAATTGAGCCTTAAATCCAAGAAATCTTTCAAATTTCATAAACTTCCAAATTTTCCATTTAAGGCCGAAACACGTCAAACGACGTCCGTTTCCAACCAAACTTTACAGGAAGCGCTTAACCAATATATATGACCTGTACCGGGCATCGAAACCAAAATACGAGCCCGATACCGTTACTTTTTGATCAAATTTCATTTTCATTTTCCTTAAACATTTTCAGAAAACAATTTCACGGAAAAATTCATTTATCGGGCCTGGGACCTCGGAATTCGATTCCGGGCATACGCCCAAGTCCCATATTTTTCTACGGACCTTCCGAGACCGTCAAATTACGGGTCCGGGTCCGTTTACCAAAAATGTTGACCAAAGTCAACTTTATTCATATTAATATAAAAATTCTTCAAATTTTTCACATAATTCATATATTTCATCATAAAAACTTTCTGGTTGCGCGCCCGGACTGCGCACGCAAATCGAGGCAACTAAAAGTGAGGTTTTCAAGGCCTCGGAAGCACGGGATGACTAAGCAAACAAGTGATGACTCTTTGGGTCGTCACATTATATGCTAAGTTCTCGAAGTGTGAATTCTGGTTGGGTTCAGTTGCATTTCTAGGTCATGTTGCATCAGCAGAGCGTATTCAGGTGGACCCAAAGAAGATTGAGGCAGTCAAAAACTGGCCTAGACCAGCATCAGCTACAGAGATTCGGAGTTTCTTGGGATTGGCAGGCTACTATCGTCGGTTCGTGGAGGGATTTTCATCTATTGCAGCCCCGATGACCAGATTGACCCAGAATGGTGCCCAGTTCAGATGGGCGGATGAGTGTGAGGCGAGCTTTCAGAAGCTCAAGGCAGCTCTGACTACGGCACCGGTGTTAGTTTTGCCCACAGGTTCAGGGCCTTATACAGTCTATTGTGATGCTTCCCATGTTGGGCTTGGAGCAGTGTTGATGCAGGATGGCAAAGTCATTGCCTATGCTTCGAGGCAGTTGAAGATTCATGAGAAGAACTATCCGGTTCATGATTTGGAGTTGGCAACCATAGTTCACGCATTGAAGATTTGGAGGCATTACCTGTATGGCGTGGCACGTGAGGTGTTCACGGATCACAAGAGTCTTCAGTATTTGTTCAAGCAAAAGGAGTTGAATTTGAGGCAGAGGAGGTGGTTGGAGTTGTTGAAGGATTATGATATCACCATTTTATATCATCCGAGAAAGGCTAATGTGGTGGCCGATGCTTTGAGTAGGAAGTCAGCCAGTATGGGCAGTCTTGCTTACATTCCGGTCGGTGAGAGACCGCTTGCTTTGGAGGTTCAGGCTTTAGCCAATCAGTTCGTGAGACTGGATGTTTCTGAGCCCAGGCGTGTGTTAGCTTGCACGATCGCTCGTTCTTCATTATTGGAGTGTATCCGTGATCAGCAGCATGATGATCCCCATTTGTATGTCCTTAGAGACACGGTGCAGCGCGGAGGTTCCAGGCAGGTTACCTTAGATGATGATGGAGTTTTGAGATTGCAGGGCCGAGTATGTGTGCCTAATATGGATGGGCTCCGAGAGTTGATTTTGGAGGAGGCCCATAGCTCCCGGTACTCTATTCATCCGGGCGCCGCGAAGATGTATCAGGATTTGCGACAGCATTATTGGTGGCGTAGAATGAAGAAGGATATCGTAGCATATGTGGCTCGTTGTTTGAATTGTCTGCAGGTTAAGTACGAGCATCAGAGGCCTGGTGGTTTATTTCAGAGGATTGAGCTTCCCGAGTGGAAGTGGGAGCGGATCACTATGGACTTTGTTACTAGACTCCCGCAGACTCGGAAGAAGTTCGATGCAGTATGAGTCATTGTTGATAGGCTGACCAAGTCAGCACATTTCATTCCCGTGGCAGTCTCCTATTCTTCTGAGAGGTTAGCTGAGATCTACATTCGGGAGATTGTTCGCCTTCATGGTGTGCTCATATCTATCATTTTGGAACGGGGTACGCAGTTTACCTCGCGTTTTTGGAGAGCATTTCAGCGAGAGTTGGGCACACGAGTTGAGTTGAGCATAACATTTCATCCCCAGACGGACGGTCAGTCAGAGCGGAATATTCAGATTTTGGAGGATATGCTCCGAGCTTGTGTTATTGACTTTGGAGGTTCGTGGGATCAATTTTTGCCTTTAGCGGAGTTTGCCTACAACAACAGCTATCAGTCGAGCATCCAGATGGCTCCTTATGAGGCCTTATATGGTAGGCAGTGTCGGTCTCCGGTTGGATGGTTTGAGCCGGGAGAGGCTCGGTTGTTGGGTACAGATTTGGTTCGGGAGGCCTTGGACAAGGTCAGGATCATTCAGGATAGGCTTCGTTCAGCTCATTCCAGGCAAAAGAGTTATGCAGACCGCAAGGTTCGAGATATGGCTTTTATGGTTGGTGAGCGGGTATTGCTCCGAGTGTCGCCTATGAAGGGCGTGATGAGATTTGGGAAGAAGGGCAAGCTTAGCCCTAGGTTCATTGGTCCGTTTGAGATTCTTGATCGAGTGGGAGAGGTGGCTTATAGACTTGATTTGCCGTCGAGCTTATCAGCCGTGCATCCAGTGTTTCATGTGTCCATGCTTCGGAGGTATCACGGCGATCCAGCCCACGTGTTACATTTCAGCACTGTCCAGTTGGACAAGGACTTGTCTTATGAGGAGGAGACGGTAGCTATTCTAGACCGGCAGATTCGTTAGTTGAGATCGGAGAGTTTTCCTTCTGTTCGTGTTCAGTGGAGAGGTCAGCCTCCTGAGGCATCGACCTGGGAGTCCGAGTCTGATATGCGGAGCCGTTATCCCCATCTTTTCCCCGACTCAGGTACTTCCTTCTTCTGTCCGTTCGAGGACGAACGGTTGTTTTAGAGGTGGAGAATGTGATGACCCAAACGGTCATCACTTGTTTTAAATTAAATTATATGATTCCGAGGCCTTGAAAACCTCATCTAGAGTCGCCTCGATTTGCGTGCGCAGTTCGGGCGCGTAGCCGAAAAGCTTAAATATGAAATTATGTGAAAAATGCTAAGTTTTGATGTTAAAATGAATAAATTTGACCTTGGTCAACATTTTGGGTAAACGGACCTGGACCCATGATTTGACGGTCCCAGAGGGTCCGTAGGAAAATATGGGACTTGGGCGTATGCCCGGAATCGAATTCCGAGGTCCCAAGCCCGAGAAATGAATGTTTTTGTAAAATTGTTTTTTGAAATTGTTTAAGGAAATTTGAAATGAAAATTGATTAGAACGTGTTGGTATCGGGCCCGTATTTTGGTTCCGACGCCTGGTACAGGTCTTATATATGGTTTAAGTCATTCCTGTGAAATTTGGTTGAAAACGGACGTCGTTTGACGTGATTCGGACCTAAATTGGAAAATTTGATGTTTTATGAAGTTTGAAAGAATTCTTGGATTTTGAGGTTTAATTCGATGTTTATGATGTTAGTTTGGCGATTTGATCGCACGAATGAGTCCGTGGGATATTTTTGAGGTTGTGTGTATATTTGGTTTGGAGCCCCGAGGACTCGGGTGAGTTTTGGATAGGCCACGGGGTGCATTTTGAACTTAAAAATTAGCTGGTGTGTCTCTGATCTGCAGGCTTCGCATTTGCGAAGCCAGCCTCGCAAATGCGAGCCATGTATCGCAATTGCGAAGATGGGACTTGGGCAGGCCTGATTGCAAATGCGACGTTTGTCATCGCAAATGCGAAGCTTTCCTTTTTCGCTTGAGGTCGCAAATGCGACCAATCTATCGCAAATGCGGAATCGCAAATGTGACAGAAGGATCGCAAATGCGAAAATTGGGAATTTCAGAAGGGTTCGCAAATGCGAACCCTGTTTCGCATTTCCCACATCTGAGAGAAATTGCGAACCCCTGTTCGCATTTTCCATATCAGAGACCTGCAATTTCACACTTAAACGATTTTGAACCCCATTTTTCATATTTTCTCAAACCCAAACACACTTAGGCGATTTTCCAAGAATAAGTCTTCTTCCAAATCAATTGTAAGTTAGTTTTTACTCATTTCTTTCATTCATTAACATCTTTTAACATGATTTCAACCTAAAATCAATGATTTTCATGGGGGAAATTGGGTGTTTTGGGTAGAACCTAGGTTTTTCAAAAATTGGGGATTTGGACCTCAATTTGAGGTCCGATTTTAAAACAAATTATATATTTGAGTTCATGGGGGAATGGGTAATCGAGTTTTGGTTCGAACCTCGGTTTTGACCACGTGGGCCCGGGGGCGATTTTTGACTTTTTAGGTAAAACTTTGGAAAACTCATTTTCATGCATTGGGGTTGATTCAATTAGCACTTATTGATGTAATTAAGTAATTTGTGATTAGATACGAGCGAATTGGCGGTGGAATCAAGGGGTAAGCTATAATTGAGGCTTGAGTTGTGTTCAAGGCATCGAGGTAAGTGTTTGGTCTAACTTTAGCTTGAGGGATTAGGAGTTGAGTCATATTTGCTATGTGTTTCTTGCGGAGTACGACGTATAGGCATGGTGACGAGTATCTATACGTCGGTGTCGAGCATGACCGTGAGCCTTAAATTGATATTTGTTGTATTCTTGAATAATACTATGGTTGCAATAGTGAGTAGATCCGTGGTATTGAGCAAAGGCTTAGCTTATTTTCGTAGAAGTTATTTATGAGTTGGAAATGGTGATAATGGAGATGATTAGAAGTTGAATTGAGATTGGTTATAGCTGGTTCTCCCTTGCCGGGACGAATATACTTGTACTGTTGAGTTCCCTTGCCGGGATAGAGTATTTTATGGTTAATCCCTTGCCGGAATTTTTGTCATGATTACTGTAAGCTGTATATTTGGAACGGGTTGCGCGCCGCAACATTTTTATTTATGTATACATATATGGATCGGGTTGCACGCCGCAACATATATTGTATTGGATCGGGTTGCACACCGCAACAGACATTATATTGGATCGGGTTGCACGCCACAACAGATATATTATATTTATTGGATCGGGTTGCACGCCGCAACAGTTATGTATATATATATATATACATATGGATCGGGTTGCGCGCCGCAACAGTAGTGTTATTATATTGTTTTAGATACTGTACTGTTCCTTCACATTTATTTAGTTTCTCCTAAGTTGAACTGTTTCCCCGAGGCATGTACCCCCTCCCTTTTAACTGCTCATTACTTGTTTACTTTTCTCCAATATAGTATATATCCGCATAGGTTTATCTGGAGTCTGGTCCTAGCCTCGTCACTACCTCGCCGGGGTTAGGCCAGGCACTTACCAGTACATGGGGTCGGTTGTGCTGATACTACACTCTGTGATCTTTTGCACAGATCCAGGTACCGGAGCAATATACGGTGCGCAACAGTAGTTCGGGAGCCAGCCTTCAGTCCACCGAGACTCCGAGGTAGCCTTGCACGCGTCCGCAGGCCCAGCGTCTCCTCTATCTTATATTTCATTCTGTTATCTCATGTTTACGAGACAAACAGTGTTATATTTCTTTCAAACGATTGTAGTTAGTACTCTTAGTAGTCCGTGGATGATGTGACACCAGTTCTTGGGTAGAGGCACATGTTGAATTCCGCATTATTGTTCAGCTTATTTAATTTAAGTCTTCCGCTTTAATTTCATATTCCGCTGTCATTTAAATATTTAACGCTTGTTGTTATGATTGATAAAAGGATTTAAAATAAAATAGGTAGGAGTTTATGATTTGTGGCTTGCCCAGCTTCTACGAGTAGGCGCCATCACGATCCCCGAGGGTGAGAAATCCTTGCCGTCACAGTTTCACTTTCAACTTAGTCGTAATTCCATTAGACAGTGAAAGTTAATTTTAATATCGCTACTTTAATGAAATCATTAATTTGATAAAATTGATTACGATGTTTGAAATTGTTAAGGATATTTTAGCAAGTGATAAGTAGCTGGACTTATAGGGCTAAAATTTCAATGAAAAACAATTAAGGAAGTCTGTGGATGCTTTAATGTTATTTATGTTACATTGATCTTTTTTAATAAAATGTAATAAACGTTAAAATGAAATATATATATATATATATATATATATATATATTAAAGCAAGAAAGTTACCATATATAATTGACATTATGGTTAAGCCAAGTGGCAAGCTAATAAATATTAATGGTCTATGGTAACTTTCTTCTATATTTAACTATTTTATATATATATATATA
>NW_017672476.1:181945-185592 GCF_001879085.1 Nicotiana attenuata
ATATCAATCCCTGAAGGATTCACATAGTTGGCACGAAGCCCAAACATGGCAATCAGCTCAAATTATGATGATAACAAGTAGTTTCAGTCAAATACGCGGTAAAAATAAACAACCGGGACGGACCAAGTCACAATCCCCAACGGTGCTCTACCCCACGCTCACATCCGGCGCGCAAGTCACCTCAATACAGCACTATGATGTGCAAATCCGGGGTTTCAAACCCTCAGGATATCATTTACAAGTATTACTCACCTCGAAGCGGTGAAATCTCTAGCTCGCGACGCCTTTGCCCCTCAAACCTGCCTCCACGCGCGTCGAATCTATCCAAAATCAGAGCGAATACATCACAATATGCTAAGGGAACAATACCCAATCGAAAACAATCGAAAAAAATAGCAAAATCTCGAAACTAGCAAAACCCGAGCCCCGGGCCCACTTCTCGAAAAATTACAAAACTCACATCAATGGATTCCTCATCTCGCCACGAGTCTATACATATCAAATTTACCAAAATCCGAGCTCAAATGCTCCCTCAAATCCCAAATTTAAATCTCAAAATCCTAAGCCCTAGTTCATCATTTTTTTTGGGCTTAATTCCATGAATTTCTAGGTTAATTTCACATAATAATCATGTTTTTAACTCAAAAATCTTACCTCCAATAAACTCCAGTCGAAACCCTCTTCAATTGCTCCCAAAAAGCTCTCAAGATGCTCAACAATGGTGGAAAAATATCCCAAGCTCGCGGATGAAAATGATATTTTAAAACCCTTCTGCCCAGGCCATTTTTCGCTTCTGCGGTCCCGTTTACGCTTATGCGGGACCGCTTCTGCGGCCTTCTCTCCGCTTCTGCGGATCCTCTTAAAAATCCAAAAACCGCTTCTGCGATAAACCTTTCGCTTATGCGGACCCGCCTATGCGGATAATTTTCCGCTTCTGCGGAAAATGCTCGACCTTAGCCCTATCGCACCTGCGACGTCTGCCCCGCTTCTGCGCAACCGCATCTGCGGTTTTCTTTTCGCAGATGCGGAAATACCTGCTGCTGTCAAAAACCTGCAATTCCAAACTTCAAATTTCATTCCGATAGCCATCCGAAATCACCCCGAGGCCCTCAAGACCTCAACCAAAAGTGCCAACCCATCCTAAAACATCATACGAACTTGTTCCAATCATCAAAACACATCAACTAATACCAAAATCATCAAATTACATCGAAATCAAGCCTAAGTTCTTCAAAAACTTCCAAAATTCGCATTCGATCAAAAACCCGACCAAAACACCTCCGAATGATCTGAAATTTTGCACACACATCCAAAATCATATAACGAAGCTGCTGCAACTCTCGGAATTCCATTCCGACCCTCGGATCAAAATCTCACCCATCAACCGGAATTCACCAAAATACTAACTTCGCCAATTCAAGCCTAATTCTACACTGTACTTCCAAAATAAATTCCGATCACGCTCCTAAGTCACAAATCATCCCCCGAAGCTAACCGAATCACCGAAAATCACATCCGAGCCCTCTAACTCAATAGTCAACATCCGGTTGACTTTTCCAAAACAAACCTTCCTTGAAGAGACTAAGTGTCCCATTTCCATCCAGAATCAATCCAAATCAACTCATTCACACAAGACTCGTATAATAACACATAAGGAAATCGAAAATGGGGAAAACGGGGCGGTAACTCACGTGACAACGGGTCAGGTCGTCACATCCTCCCCAACTTAAACAAACGCTCGTCCTCGAGCGTACCCAGAGTTGTACTAGAAGCCAACCAATAGCTGAATGACCTTACCAAGCATACACCCGGGGTGATCCCACGTCACCCTATCTCGCATAGGTCCGATAATACAACATAGCTGAAATCTCACAATCCATCTAGACCATAAACCGTAGAACCACATTGCACTTTCCGAAATCATACACAAGATCAGAACCTCACGTCTATATTCAGAATAAACCCGAACCAACTGTAATAACCCATACCTGCAACCTCAGGTGAGACCACCTGATATAACACATAATCCAAACACTCGAAACGATAGCCTCTAATCACAGCAGTTGCCCACAATAACCAAATACCGATAGAAAACCTCTTATTAGCTAAAGTCTTATTCCAACACTTTCACATACCGCCATCGATAAATGAAACACGCGATAAATCGTAACCATTTCTCAGATCAACCATTCATGAAGCCACTTCCCTTTGGCTATTACCACAACAGATTTCCGGGCCGAACCTCAATGTTATCCTTCTAACAAGCTGAAATCAAATCTGTTCGTATTCATTAATGACTCCAACGATCACCTCGAATCCAACACACCACTCTAGTGATGTGACACCTCAACTCAGGCCTAAGCCACAACTTGCATAATACACGCACCAATAAGAAACGATCTGAATATACTCAAATCCTAAAAATGACTCAAACGAAAGAGCTGTACCTCAAGCTCATCAATACCATCACCACACAATGCTGAGACCCCGTCTCATATCATAGAGATAGAATACCTGAATCTACCTCGAAAGCTCATAACTCCACGTAGCCTTGCTACAATGCGCGACCCTATCCAACATTGTTACACATGAAACACCTCAAGTCGCTATGCTCAGAACCGACAACCACGCACAATTTGATGTCTGAAACCAAAGCAATTCATTACACCCACGGTGAAACAAATAACATATGTCACGCAACCTGATAGGTCATAGCCAATACTCCATTTACCGATCAACACTCAATTACTCTTCCCGCTCGACTTTCTCTATGAACCCCCATAGAACCGCACCACATGTGCTCATATCCAACAAATCATAACGCTTCGCAGCACAGAAAAGCCACTCATAGATCTCCCCAGATCACTAACAAGTTCAATAACGATCGAATCAACCTACCCCTCAACAATACAACTTGGGGTCGTCCAAGCTAACTCAAGCTAAGTACGTAGCCACATCGGCCTGCCAACGAACTCAATACCAAGAAGCCTGAAGCTGCTCCTTCCACTACTATAACTCCTGCCGGAGCCGTACGATACGGTGCCCTGCACCCAATCAATACCGAAATCCACAAATCTCGCCCGGCGACATGCCCGGCCACAAGAAACGCATTCGAAAAAGTCCCTCAATACCGGAACTGAATCAATGGTAGAAATCTCTGCACTGACATCCGTCACGAAGGCCCAGTTAAGAAAAGCAGTCCTTCCCAGCCGTCCGCTGGTCTTTGGAATACAAACCACTCTGCTAGAACAAAATCCGAAGCACCTCGCCACGCAACCTGTGGCATCTTCCGCCATAGCCCATAGCACAATAGTCTCGAATAACCCAACATTGAGACAACCAGTCTACACGCCAATATCATATCCAAAATCTAATATACCAAGCAAAGAAAGATCCACTCGGGCCTCCAAATCCCAACAGCCGCTAAACGGTACCAATACACACGATCCACAACCACTCCATAGTCTGTACCTGAGAACTCCCAGTCTCCAACTCCATATAGCACACGAATCACTGTACCTGATCCCAAGTTCCGCAGTATGAATAGATGTTACACCTCAAGTACCCAATCATTCCACGAAAGATATTCAAAAATTCCCCTGTGCCATCAAACAAACTCAGATATCAGCAGTCGATCTAGCAAGAAA
>NW_017672476.1:188632-189297 GCF_001879085.1 Nicotiana attenuata
AAAAATCTTACCTCCAATAAACTCCAGTCGAAACCCTCTTCAATTGCTCCCAAAAAGCTCTCAAGATGCTCAACAATGGTGGAAAAATATCCCAAGCTCGCGGATGAAAATGATATTTTAAAACCCTTCTGCCCAGGCCATTTTTCGCTTCTGCGGTCCCGTTTACGCTTATGCGGGACCGCTTCTGCGGCCTTCTCTCCGCTTCTGCGGATCCTCTTAAAAATCCAAAAACCGCTTCTGCGGTAAACCTTTCGCTTATGCGGACCCGCCTATGCGGATAATTTTTCGCTTCTGCGGAAAATGCTCGACCTTAGCCCTATCGCACCTGCGACGTCTGCCCCGCTTCTGCGCAACCGCATCTGCGGTTTTCTTTTCGCAGATGCGGAAATACCTGCTGCTGTCCAAAACCTGCAATTCCAAACTTCAAATTTCATTCCGATAGCCATCCGAAATCACCCCGAGGCCCTCAAGACCTCAACCAAAACGTGCCAACCCATCCTAAAACATCATCGAACTTGTTCCAATCATCAAAACACATCAACTAATACCAAAATCATCAAATTACATCGAAATCAAGCCTAAGTTCTTCAAAAACTTCCAAAATTCGCATTCGATCAAAAACCCGACCAAACACCTCCGAATGATCTGAAACTTTTGCACACACA